>NW_026868416.1:0-47794 GCF_020745735.1 Hemiscyllium ocellatum | reverse complement strand
CCTCCCTCCCAGGTGAGGTGGGAGACTGGAAGACCCATTTCACGGTGGCTGAGAATGAACGTTTTGATGAACATTACGAGAGACAGATGGCTCCGTGCTCGGTGAGGTTTCGCCAGGAGCTGTGACCGGGACGAGACCAGAACAACGTGAACAACTCATCGATTCAGATTAAATGTTCAATTAATTAACACAAACGCATTCGCAAATTATTTCACATCAACCTGCACTTACAGCACAACGGACAGAAACCCAACCTGAGAGAGAGAGAGGGGACTGAGAGAAACCAGTCAGTGTACAGGTATCTCCCTGAGAGGGGTACTGAGAGACACCAGTCAGTGTACAGATATCTCCCTGAGAGAGAGGGGACTGAGAGACACCAGTCAGTGTACAGGTATCTCCCTGAGAGAGAGGGGTACTGAGAGACACCAGTCAGTGTACAGATATCTCCCTGAGAGAGGGGGGACTGAGAGACACCAGTCAGTGTACAGATATCTCCCTGAGAGAGGTGGGACTGAGAGACACCAGTCAGTGTACAGATATCTCCCTGAGAGAGAGGGGGGACTGAGAGACACCAGTCAGTGTACAGATATCTCCCTGAGAGAGAGGGGACTGAGAGACACCAGTACAGGGTGATATCTGTACACTGACTGGTGTCTCTCAGTCCCCCCTCTCTCTCTCAGGGAGATATCTGTACACTGACTGGTGTCTGTCAGGAAGGTGACCCAGGGAGATCTCTAGCTGAAAGAAGGAGGCCACCAGAGACGACAGTGACTGTGTGGTTTTGAAATTAAGTTGTCGTAATTTTAATCCGGGTCTTTATTAGAACAATATATCTCTATCGAGCTGGAGGCAGGTAGGAAGAGGTTAAGAGAAAGGGAGATTGCTTCGAGCTGTGAATAGGTGTTGTTCAATGTTCACCTTTAGAGTTAAGGAATAAATTGAGGTTATTTTTCGTTCAGTAGTGGGGTTCGGGGAGTTCCCTGTTGCTCATAAGTGAACAGATTACACTGTGAGGTGAGCTTTTCTGGTGGTTTGGTTTCATTAACAGAGAGGGATCCCCGCTGTGTTGTAACAGTTTGGGGACTCGGGTCCATAATTTGGACCGGCTTAGACAGATCCAGTCCGAGATTTGGGACAGATTTGCATCTCTTTCCCCCCCTCAGCCTAAACCTCTGCCCTCTAGTTCTGGGCTCCCCCACCCCAGGGGGAAAAGACCTTGTCTATTTACCCTATCTATGTCCCCCCTCGTGATTTTATAACCCTCTAGTTCTGGACTCCCCCACCCCAGGGGGAAAAGACCTTGTCTATTTACCCTATCCATGTCCCCCTCGTGATTTTATAACCCTCTAGTTCTGGACTCCCCCACCCCAGGGGGAAAAGACTTTGTCTATTTACCCTATCCATGTCTCCCTCGTGATTTTATAACCCTCTAGTTCTGGGCTCCCCCACCCCAGGGGGAAAAGACCTTGTCTATTTTCCCTATTCATGTCCCCCTCATGATTTTGTGTACCTTTATCAGGTCACCAGATGCCTAAGGGAAAGACAACGGAACAAGGACATGCCACAACCCAAAGGACTGGCCACACTCCCATACATCAGGAGCATTTCCGAACTGACAGCCAGACTGCTGCGACCACTAGGACTCATAACAGCACACAAACCAACAGCCACTCTCAGACAACAACTCACCAGGACAAAGGACCCGATACCCAGCATGAGCAAAACCAACGTAGTGTACAAAATCCCATGAAAGGACTGCACAAAACACTACATAGGACCAACAGGAAGACAGCTAACGACCCGCATACATGAACACCAACTAGCCACGAAACAACACGACCAGCTATCCCTAGTAGCCACACACACAGATGACAAGCAACGTGAGTTCGACTGGGACAACACTACTATTATAGGACAAGCCAAACAGAGAACAGCCAGGGAATTCCTAGAGGCATGGCCCTCATCCACAGATTCTATCAATAAGCACATCGACCTGGACCCAATATACCGGCCACCGCAGCAGACAGCTGGAACTGACACCCGGAAGCAGCAGAGACAAACCACTATAAATGCCGGAGGAAAGATCACAGAAGCGCTTCCCAGGAGGCTCCCAAGCCCTGAGGATGTCACCTAGAAATTTGCAACACCAATTCCTGGCTCAGCGAAGGGAACCACAACAACTTGTTTAATATCTCCCCCATTTTCTGCGGCTCCACACAAAGGCCGCCTTGCTGATCTCTGAGGGGCCCTATTCTCTCCCTAGTTACCCTTTTGTCCTTAATATATTTGTAAAAACCCTTTTGGATTCTCCTTAACTCTATTTGCTAACGCTATCCCATGTCCCCTTTTTGCTCTCCTGATTTCCCCCTTAAGTATACTCCTACTGCCTTTATACAATTCTGAGGATTCCCTCGATCTATCCTGTCTGTACCTTACATATGCTTTCTTCTTTTTCTTAACCAAACCCTCAATATCTTTAGTCATCCAGCATTCCCTATACCTCCCAGCCTTCCCTTTCACCCTGACAGGAATATACTTTCTCTGGATTCTCGTTATCACATTCCTGAAGGCTTCCCATTTTCCAGCCGTCCCTTTACCTGCGAACATCTGCCTCCACCCAACTTTCGAAAGTTCTTGCCTAATACCGTCAAAATTGGCCTTTCTCCAATTTAGAACTTCAACTTTTAGATCTGGTCCATCCTTTTCCATCACTATTTTAAAAGGAATAGAATTATGGTCGCAGGCCCCAAAGTGCTCCCCCCACTGACACCTCAGTCCCCTGCCCTGCCTTATTTCCCAAGAGTAGGTCAGGTTTTGCACCTTCTCTAGTGGGTACATCCACAGACTGAATCAGAAAACTGTTTTGTACACACTTAACAAATTCCTCTCCACCTAAACCCTTAACACTATGGCTGTCCCAGTCAATGTCTGGAAAGTTAAAATCCCCGACCATAACCACCCTATTATTCTTACAGAGAGCTGAGATCTCCTTACAAATTTGTTTCTCAATTTCCCTCTGATTATTAGGGGGTCTACAATACAATCCCAATAAGGTGATCATCCCTGACTTATTTCTCAGTTCCACCCAAATAACTTCCCTGGATGTATTTCCGGGAATATCCTCCCTCAGCACAGCTGTTATGCTATCCCTTATCAAAAACACCACTCCCCCTCCTCTCTTGCCTCCCTTTCTCTCCTTCCTGTAGCATTTGTATCCTGCAACATGAAGCTGACAGTCCTGCCCATAACTCACTGGTCTGTAACTCCCCGGGTTGTCCCCACTCCCCTTCGTAAACAAGGGAACAGCATTTGCCATCCTCTCGTCTCCTGGCACTGCTCCTCTCGACAATGATGGTGTAAACACCGATGCCAACGGCTCTGCAGTTCTCCTCCCTGGCTTCCCAGGGAATCCCGAGGATAAATCCCATCTGGCCCGGGGGGTCTTATCTATGTTCAGATCTTCCAACATCGCTCAAACCACACCTTTTGTCGACCTCAATCCCATCTAATCCTGTAGCCTGTATCTCCGTGTTCTCACTAACATAGCCCTTTTCCAGTGTGAATACCGACAAAAAGTATTCATTGAGCGTTTCCCCTCTGTCCTCCGATTCCACGCACAACTTCCCACGACCATCTTTGATTGGCCCTAATCTTACTCGAGTTATTCTTTGATTCCTGATATACCTACAGAAGGCCGTCGGGTTTTCCTTGATCCTACCCGCCAACAACTTCTCATGTCCCCCCCGGCTCTTCTCAGCCCTCCTTTCGATCTTTTCTGGCTAACCTAGAACCCTCAAGCCCCCCGACTGAGCCTTCACACCGCGTCCTCACGTAAGCCTTCCTCTCCCTCTTGACAAGATCTTCCAATTCTTCCGTAAACCACGGCCCCCTCCCCCTGCCTGACAGGGACACACTTATCAAGGGCACACACTCGCTGTTCCTTGAATGAGCTCCACATTTTAATTGGGTCCATCCCCTGCAGTTTTCTAACCCATCCTAAATCCTGCCTGATCGCACTGATACGAATGTTATAAACATGTGTGCGTGCGTGTGTGTGCAGAAATCAATATGAACTTTGATTAACAGCTATTTTTTCATTATCATGGCTCATGTTTTCTTAAGGGGAGGGGGAAGGTGTTATGAAATGGAGGGCGTGTACTGTACCTTTAAGACAGTGTGAACGCTGTTTTACACTGAGAACATTCAAGAAACTGTGTCCATGACAAGCTAGCAGTCTCAGAGTGTACTGGAAAACTGAAAATGTTTAACATTTGGCTGTGAAGCAGATACCCGGGCGCTGGTCGCTGTTTTGACAGCAATTTGAATTATGCCCCAGGATACCAAAACCCAATCGAGTTTGAATTTATTGTGTTGGCCGATGTCGAAGCGATGAAACGCTCTGATGTTTGGGGTATGGAGAAAGCAGGCCTTTTGAGAAGTCAGACGGAGTAGCTGCTATCGAGAGACTAACTGCGAGCAAAACACTCTCTATCAAAGATACCTTTTTTTTCACATGAAACATCTCGACAGCAAAAAGAAAGTTGACCACCCAGGGAGATCGTCAGCGGGAAGACTACAGGTACTGATGACAGCAGCCACTGCATGGTTTTGAAATTAAGTTGATGTAACTGTAATAAATATTTTATTGGAACAATATATTGTTATAGAGTTGGAGGCAGGTAATAAGCAATTAAGAGAGGGGAGGGCGCTCCGAGCTGTGAATCGTTGTTGCTTAATGTTGACTTTTAGAGTTGAAGAATAAATTTATGTTTTTTTTTCTTTAAACAGTGGAATGTGAGAGTTCTCTGTCGCTCAGACTTGAACAGATTACCAGGCAAGGTGGGCTTTTCTGAGTGTTTGGTTTAAATTAGCAGAGGGGTACACCGCCCTGTCAGAACAGGATGGAGAGAGAGAGAGAGAGTGTATGTGTGGGGAGAGAGAGAGAGAGAGAGACACACACATACACACACAGACATAGTGCATGTGTGGGGAGAGAGAGAGAGTGGGGACAGAGAGAGAGTGGGGAAGGGGAGAAAGAGAGAGTGAGTGGGGATGGAGAGAGAGAGAGTGTGGGAGGGGAGGGAGAGAGAGAGAAAAACTAGGGAGGGATAGACAGAGAGGCTGGGGGGAGGATGAGAGAAACAGAGAGAGAGGACAGAAAGAGAGAGAGGGGAGAGAGGGAGAGAGAGAGAGAGAGAGACTGAGAGAGTGAGGGAATGGGGAGAAAGAGAGAGACTGAGAGAGAGCGATAGAGAGAGAGGTGGGGAGGGAGAGAGAAACTGAGAGAGAGAGGAGAGAGGAAGAGAGAGTGGGGAAGGGGAGAGAGAGAGAGAGAGAGAGAGACTGAGAGAGTGAGGGAATGGGAGAGAAAGAGAGAGAGACAGAGACAGAGACAGAGACAGAGAGTGAGGGAACGGGGAGGGAGAGGGAGAGAGAGAGCGGTCTCTCTCACAGCTCCTCTCCAGTATCCCAGCGCTCTGACACTGTCCTGTAGCGGACAGTGAGCACTCCTCTCTGTCAGTTGGATACACCCTTCCAGCTCCCTCCCCTTCTCCCCAGCCACCAATCAGATTACCCTGTGCCTTCCCAAAGTGACGGCTGATGTTATCAGAGCCTGCTCCCACTGGACTGGTGCTCAGTTGTTCAGAGTCCACAGCAGGAGTCTCACACAGACAGCCCTGAACTCCTCACTGACTGAGATCCTGTAGGTAACACCCCCTTCAAAACCACCCTCCCTCTGTGTCCCCGTCTCTCACTGGGTCTCTCTGTCCCACCCTCCCTCTGTGTCCCCGTCTCTCGCTGGGTCTCTCTGTCCCACCCTCCCTCTGTGTCCCCGTCTCTCGCTGGGTCTATCTGTCCCTCCCTCCCTCTGTGTCCCCGTCTCTCGCTGGGTCTCTCTGTCCCTCCCTCCCTCTGTGTCCCCGTCTCTCGCTGGGTCTCTCTGTCCCACCCTCCCTCTGTGTCCCCGTCTCTCGCTGGGTCTCTCTGTCCCTCCCTCCCTCTGTGTCCCCGTCTCTCGCTGGGTCTCTCTGTCCCACCCTCCCTCTGTGTCCCCGTCTCTCGCTGGGTCTCTCTGTCCCTCCCTCCCTCTGTGTCCCCGTCTCTCGCTGGGTCTCTCTGTCCCTCCCTCCCTCTGTGTCCCCGTCTCTCGCTGGGTCTCTCTGTCCCACCCTCCCTCTGTGTCCCCGTCTCTCGCTGGGTCTCTCTGTCCCACCCTCCCTCTGTGTCCCCGTCTCTCGCTGGGTCTCTCTGTCCCACCCTCCCTCTGTGTCCCCGTCTCTCGCTGGGTCTCTCTGTCCCTCCCTCCCTCTGTGTCCCCGTCTCTCGCTGGGTCTCTCTGTCCCACCCTCCCTCTGTGTCCCTGTCCCTCCCTCCCTCTGTCCGTGTCTCTCGCTGCGTCTCTCTGTCCCACCCTCCCTCTGTGTCTCCGTCTCTCGCTGGGTCTCTCTGTCCCTCCCTCCCTCTGTGTCCCCGTCTCTCGCTGGGTCTCTCTGTCCCACCCTCCCTCTGTGTCCCTGTCCCTCCCTCCCTCTGTCCGTGTCTCTCGCTGGGTCTCCTTCTCTCTCCTCATTGTCATGGGCTGACAACGTTTTGTGTTTGTGTGTGTGTGTGTGAGAGAGAGAGAGAGAGAGAAAGCGAGAGTGTGTGTGAGCATGAGAGAGAGTGTGAGTGTGTCTGGGTGAAAGAGTGTGTGTGTAAGGGAGTGTGTGACTGTGAGGGAGTGTCTATGTGTGAGCATATGGGAATATAAATCTTTTCAATTTGAGGGAGAGCTGATGTGCTGAGAGACAGACAGAGAAAGGTCAGAGAGAGAGAGAGAGAGAGAGAGGTGTGAGGATTGCGTTCTGAGTAAAGGTTAGACAGGGTGGGACTCTCCCCCGTGAAGTTTGAAGAGTGAGAGAGGATCCCATTGAAACATTCAGGATCCTTAAAGGGGCTTGACAGGGTCAGGGCTGAGAGAATGTTTCCCCTGATGGGAGAGTCCAGGGACAGAGGGCACAGTCTCAGAGTGAAGGGACACCAACTTAAGGCTGAGAGGGGGAGGAACTTCTCTCTCTCTCTCTCACTGTCTCTCTCTCTCTGTCTATCTACATCTCTCTATCTCCATCTCTCTGTCTCTCGCTCCCCGGGGAGAGTGGGTGAACTGACCCGTGTGTGTGTGTCCCGGTTCCAGGCCTGAGGGATGGAGACGGGGTCTCACTCTGACCTGAAGGACTGTGTGCTGACCAGGCCCCAGGTTAAACTGGTCCAGGACGTGGCGTTCCCAGACTGGATCGCAGACAACTGGAGCCTGGTGGAGACTTTCCAGGCAAAGGCCGGGGATCTACTCATCGCAACCTACCCCAAAGCAGGTGAGGGGCGGAGGGAGAGGGAGAGAGGGTCACAGGGGCGGAGGGAGAGGGAGAGAGGGTCACAGGGCGGAGGGAGAGGGAGAGAGGGTCACGGGGCGGAGGGAGAGGGTCACAGGGCGGAGGGAGAGGGAGAGAGGGTCACAGGGCGGAGGGAGAGGGAGAGAGGGTCACAGGGCGGAGGGAGAGGGCCCCAGGGCGGAGGGAGAGGGAGAGAGGGCCCCAGGGCGGAGGGAGAGGGAAAGAGGGTCCCAGGGCGGAGGGAGAGGGTCACAGGGCGGAGGGAGAGGGAGAGAGGGTCACGGGGCGGAGGGAGAGGGCCCCAGGGCGGAGGGAGAGGGAGAGAGGGCCCCAGGGCGGAGGGAGAGGGTTCCAGGAGAGAGGGAGAGTTTCCAGGGTGAAATGAAAGGACCTCACGGCAGAGGGAGAGACATGGTCCCACGATGGAGGGAGATAGTGAGGGCCCCAGGGCGGAGGGAGAGATATGGTCCCACGATGGAGAGGGTGGGCCCCAGGGTGGAGGAGAGACATGGTCCCACGATGGATAGGGTGTGCCCCAGGGTGGAGGGAGAGACATGGTCCCCACGATGGAGAGGGTGTGCCACATGACGGAGGGAGATGGTGAGGGCCCCAGGGTGGAGGGAGAGACATGGTCCCACGATGGAGAGGGTGGGCCCCATGACGGAGGGAGATGGTGAGGGCCCCAGGGCGGAGACATGGCGAGTGGGTTAGGGAGGGTCTGGTTGAATGATTGACTATGTTTATATTTTACGCCCTGTCCTTCACTCTGCTGCTCTGTCCTCTTCCTCCCACTCCCTCCCTTTCTCTGTCTCTGACCCTCTCCCTCCCTCCGTAGGGACCACCTGGACCCAGGAGATTGTGGATCTCATTAACTGTGAGGCCGATGTGGAGGTGTGTAGACGGGCTCCTGTCTACGACCGCATCCCCTTCCTGGAGTTTTTCCCTGGTCCGATCAATCTTCCCAGCGGTGAGTGTCTCTGTCAGTGTCCCCCTGTACCCCTGGGAGGGGGTGAGGAGGGAGGATAACGTGTGGGACCCCCCCAGCCCGGGCTAACCCTGTCCGGGTTAATTGCAGGAATCGAGCTGTTGGAGAAGATGGAGTCACCGCGGACGGTCAAAACCCACCTGCCTTTCCAACTCGTTCCCAAATCCTTCTGGGAGCAGGACTGTAAGGTACGGGACTGAGGGGGGAGACACTGAGGGACATGGGGAGAGTGTGGGAGACTGGGAGATGGATAGATTGTTGGGGGGAGACACTGAGGGACACGGGGAGAGTGAGGGAGACTGGGAGATGGATAGATTGTTGGGGGGAGACACTGAGGGACACGGGGAGAGTGCGGGAGACTGGGAGATGGATAGATTTTTGGGGGAGATACTGAGGGGATTAATGAATGCATCTTTCTCCCTGTTCCCAGGTAATTGTAGTCGCTCGAAATGCCAAGGATAATGCGGTCTCCTACTTTCACTTCCATCGGATGTGCCAAAACATGCCTCACCCTGGGACCTGGCAGGAATTCCTCCAAAATTTCATGGACGGTCAAAGTGAGAAACATCTTCCTCTACACTGTCCCCCCATCAAACCCACCCAGGGACAGGGACAGCACGGGTTTAGATACAGAGTAAAGCTCCCTCTACACTGTCCCCCCATCAAACACTCCCAGGACAGGGACAGCACGGGGTTAGACACAGAGTAAAGTTGTGGTTCTGTTCACCGCGCTGGAAGTTTTTGTTGCAAACGTTTCGTCCCCTGGCTAGGAGACATCATCAGTGCTCTGGAGCCTCCTGCAAAGCGCTTCTCTGATGTTTCTTCCGGTATTTATAGTGGTCTGTCCTTGCCGCTTCCGGGTGTCAGTTCCAGCTGTCCGCTGTAGTGGTTGGTACATTGGGTCCAGGGCAATGTGTTTGTTGATGGTGTTTGTGGATGAGTGCCATGCCTCTAGGAATTCCCTGGCTGTTCTCTGTCTGGCTTGCCCTATGATAGTGGTGTTTTCCCAGTCGAATTCATGTTGCTTGTTGTCTGAGTGTGTGGCTACTAGGGATAGCTAGTCGTGTCGTTTCGTGGCTAGTTGGTGTTCATGGATGCGGGTTGTTAGCTGTCTTCCTGTTTGTCCTATATAGTGTTTTGTGCAGTCCTTGCATGGGATTTTATAAACTACATTAGTTTTGCTCATGTTGGGTATCGGGTCCTTTGTTCTAGTGAGTTGTTGTCTGAGCGTGGCTGTTGGTTTGTGTGCTGTTATGAGTCCTAAGGGTTGCAGTAGTCTGGCTGTCAGTTCTGAAACGTTCCTGATGTATGGTAGTGTGGCTAGTCCTTTTGGTTGTGGCATGTCCTCGTTCCGTGGTCTATCTCTTGGGCATCTGTTGATAAAGTTGCGCGGGTATCCGTTTTTGGTGAATACCTTGTATACCATGATCTCATTCGACGTGACGGCACTGTTCGCTTCGATTGACAAAACCCTAGCCAGAGAAACAATAGCCAACCTACTGGACATACAGAACAGAACACAGGAGGCGGAACCTATCAACAAAGACGGCATACTTAAACTACTGGACTTGTGCCTCACTACACACTTTACATTCAACAATCAGATATACGAACAAATCAACGGAACACCCATGGGCTCACCAATCTCGGGACTCATAGCAGAGGCAGTTATGCAAAGGTTAGAACATACAGCCATACCACAAATCCAACCCAAACTCTGGGTCAGATATGTCGATGACACTTTCGTAATCATCAAAAACACGGAAATAGAAAAAACACACCGGATCATCTATGCCACACTCACAGGCATCCGATTCACGAGAGAAGAGGAAAAGGATAGCCAACTCCCATTCCTAGACGTGATAGTACAGAGAACACCCAACGGAGAATTCACCACAAGGGTACACAGGAAACCAACACACACAGACCAAGTCCTAAACTATGAAAGTAACCACCCCAACACACACAAACGAAGCTGCATCAGGACACTATTCAAAAGAGCCACAACACACTGCAGTACACCAGAACTGCGAAAAGAGGAAGAGGAACAGCTATACAAGGTATTCGCCAAAAACGGATACCCGCGCAACTTTATCACCAGATGCCTAAGTGATAGACCACGGAACGAGGACATGCCACAACCAAAAGGACTAGCCACACTCCCATACATCAGGAGCGTTTCAGAACTGACAGCCAGACTACTGCAACCCTTAGGACTCATAACAGCACACAAACCAACAGCCACACTCAGACAACAACTCACTAGAACAAAGGAGCCAATACCCAACATGAGCAAAACTAATGTAGTTTATAAAATCCCATGCAAGGACTGCACAAAACACTATATAGGACAAACAGGAAGACAGCTAACAATCCGCATACATGTACATCAGCTAGCCACGAAACGACACGACCAGCTATCCCTAGTAGCCACACACTCAGACAACAAGCAACATGAATTCGACTGGGAAAACACTACGATCATAGGGCAAGCCAGACAGAGAACAGCCAGGGAATTCCTAGAGGCATGGCATTCATCCACAAACTCCATCAACAAACACATTGCCCTGGACCCAATATACCAACCACTACAGCGGATAGCTGGAACTGACACCCGCAAGCGGCAAGGACAGACCACTATAAATACCGGAAGAAACATCAGAGAAGCGCTTTGCAGGAGGCTCCAGAGCACTGATGATGTCTCCTAGCCAGGGGACGAAACGTTTGCAACAAAAACTTCCAGCTCGGCGAACAGAACCACAACAACGAGCACCCGAGCTACAAATCTTCGCACAAACCTTGAACAGAGTAAAGCTCCTGCTACACTGTCCCCCATCAAACACTCCCAGGACAGGGACAGCAGGGGTTAGATACAGTGTAAAGCTCCCTCTACACTGTCCCCCCATCCCTGGGACAGGGACAGCAGGGGTTAGATACAGAGTAAAGCTCCCTCTACACTGTCTGTGTTGAATCTTTGACCCCGTGGCAGTGGGTTTTGAGGGGAGGGAGACTGGGATCTGACTGTGCGATCTCTGTGTGTTCCAGTTTCCTGGGGATCCTGGTATGACCATGCGAAGGGCTGGTGGGAAGCGAAGGAGAAACATCGGATTCTCTTCCTCTTTTATGAAGACATGAAGGAGGTAAAGATGGAGAGAGTGTGGGGGAGAACGAGGGTTGGAGGGTGTGACAGAGCGAGAATGGAGGGGGCAGAGAGGGAGAGAGGGAGGGGGAGGAGAGGGAGGGGGAGGGAGAGGGAGACAAGAGACATCAGGGTCTGGATGGACCCTCTCACTGACCCCTGACCATGGATGGACCTTCTCTGACCCCTGACCCCTGACCCTGCATGGACCCTCTCACTGACCCCTGACCCTGCATTGACCCTCTCCCTCACCCCTGACCTTGGATGGAGCTTCTCTGACCCCTAACCCTGCATGGACCCTGTCTCTGACCCCTGATCCTGCATGGACGCTCTCTCTGACCCCTGACCCTGCATGGACCCACTCACTGACCCCTGACCCTGCATGGACCCTCTCCCTGACCCCGGGAGCTCTAACCCCTCTCTCCTTTGCTCCTCTCCATCTAGAACCCCAGGAGGGAGATCCAGAAGGTGGCCCGGTTCATGGGGAAGGTTCTAGAAGATGACGTCCTCGAGAAGATTGTCCATCTCTCCTCTTTCAAGGTCATGAGGGACAACCCAATGGCTAATTACATAACGTTGCCCAGCAACATCATGGACCAATCCATCTCCAGGTTCATGAGGAAAGGTGGGTTCAAGGTCAGAGGCCAAAAAGGTGGGGGACAGAGAGAATCTAACCATTGCCCCCTTGACGTTCAATGGTGTTACCGTCACTGAATCCCCCCTCCCCCCCACTATCAACATCCTGGGGGTTCACTCCCTCCCCCCCCCCCCCGAAGCAGAGAGACAGCAGTGTGTACCCTCTACAAGACCCACTGCAGAGACTCGCTGAGGTTCCCTCTGAGCGATGACAAGGGGCGGTGGGCTCTGAAAAGGGGCAAGGGGATGGAGGGGCTCAGTTCTCTCCCATCACCTACTCATCCATGGGATTGACACCATCTCTCCCTGTCTGCCTCTGGGTCCCTCTGTGTCTCTCCCACCGCCCCTACCCCTCTCTGTCTCTCCCATTATCCCTCCCAACCTCTCCATCCCTCGTTCCCCCTCTCTCTCCCTCCCTCCTCTCTCTCTCTACCTCTCTCTCCCTCCCATCTTCTGTCTCCCATCTTCTCCCTCTCTATTTCCCCCTCTCCATCCCTCCGTCCCTCCTCTGTCTCTCTCTATCTTCCTCCCACCCTCTCTCACTCCCTGTTCCCCCCTCTCTCTCTCCCTCCTCCCTCTGTCTCTCTCTCTCTCCCACCCTCTCTCACTCCCTGTTCCCCCCTCTCTCTCCCTCCCTCCCTCTGTCTCTCTCTCTCTCCCACCCTCTCTCACTCCCTGTTCCCCCCCTCTCTCTCTCCCTCCCTCCCTCTGTCTCTCTCTCTCTCCCACCCTCTCTCACTCCCTGTTCCCCCCTCTCTCACCCTCCCTCCCTCTCTCCCACCCTCTCTCCCTCCCACCCTCTCCCTCCCTGTTTCCCCCCTCTCCCTCCCTCTGTCTCTCCCTCTCTCCCTCCCACCCTCTCCCTCCCTGTTTCCCCCTCTCCCTCCCTCTGTCTCTCCCTCTCTCCCTCCCACCCTCTCCCTCCCTGTTTCCCCCTCTCCCTCCCTCTGTCTCTCCCTCTCTCCCTCCCACCCTCTCCCTCCCTGTTTCCCCCTCTCCCTCCCTCTGTCTCTCCCTCTATCCCTCCCTCCCAGGTGAGGTGGGAGACTGGAAGACCCATTTCACGGTGGCTGAGAATGAACGTTTTGATGAACATTACGAGAGACAGATGGCTCCGTGCTCGGTGAGGTTTCGCCAGGAGCTGGGACCGGGACGAGACCAGAACAACGTGAACAACTCATCGATTCAGATTAAATGTTCAATTAATTAACAAAAACGCATTCGCAAATTATTTCACATCAACCTGCACTTACAGCACAACGGACAGAAACCCAACCTGAGAGAGAGAGAGGGGACTGAGAGAAACCAGTCAGTGTACAGGTATCTCCCTGAGAGAGAGGGGACTGAGAGACACCAGTCAGTGTACAGATATCTCCCTGAGAGAGAGGGGACTGAGAGACACCAGTCAGTGTACAGATATCTCCCTGAGAGGGGTACTGAGAGACACCAGTCAGTGTACAGGTATCTCCCTGAGAGGGGTACTGAGAGACACCAGTCAGTGTACAGGTATCTCCCTGAGAGGGGTACTGAGAGACACCAGTCAGTGTACAGATATCTCCCTGAGAGAGAGGGGAGACTGAGAGACACCAGTCAGTGTACAGATATCTCCCTGAGAGAGAGGGGACTGAGAGACACCAGTCAGTGTACAGATATCTCCCTGAGAGAGAGGGGAGACTGAGAGACACCAGTCAGTGTACAGATATCTCCCTGAGAGAGAGGGGACTGAGAGACATCAGTCAGTGTACAGATATCTCCCTGAGAGAGAGAGAGAGGGGGTGCTGAGAGACACCAGTCAGTGTACAGATATCTCCCTGAGAGAGGGGGGACTGAGAGACACCAGTCAGTGTACAGATATCTCCCTGAGAGAGAGAGAGAAGGGGGCTGAGAGACACCAGTCAGTGTACACTGACTGGTGTCTCTCAGTCCCCCCTCTCTCTCTCAGGGAGATATCTGTACACTGACTGGTGTCTCTCAGTCCCCCTCTCTCTCTCAGGGAGATATCTGTACACTGACTGGTGTCTGTCAGGAAGGTGACCCAGGGAGATCTCTAGCTGAAAGAAGGAGGCCACCAGAGACGACAGTGACTGTGTGGTTTTGAAATTAAGTTGACGTAATTTTAATCCGGGTCTTTATTAGAACAATATATCTCTATCGAGCTGGAGGCAGGTAGGAAGGGGTTAAGAGAAAGGGAGATTGCTTCGAGCTGTGAATAGGTGTTGTTCAATGTTCACCTTTAGAGTTAAGGAATAAATTGAGGTTATTTTTCGTTCAGTAGTGGGGTTCGGGGAGTTCCCTGTTGCTCATAAGTGAACAGATTACACTGTGAGGTGAGCTTTTCTGGTGGTTTGGTTTCATTAACAGAGAGGGATCCCCGCTGTGTTGTAACAGTTTGGGGACTCGGGTCCATAATTTGGACCGGCTTAGACAGATCCAGTCCGAGATTTGGGACAGATTTGCATCTCTTTCCCCCTCTCAGCCTAAACCTCTGCCCTCTAGTTCTGGCTCCCCCACCCCAGGGGGAAAAGACCTTGTCTATTAACCCTACCTATGTCCCCCCTCGTGATTTTATAACCCTCTAGTTCTGGACTCCCCCACCCCAGGGGGAAAAGACCTTGTCTATTTACCCTATCCATGTCCCCCTCGTGATTTTATAACCCTCTAGTTCTGGACTCCCCCACCCCAGGGGAAAAGACTTTGTCTATTTACCCTATCCATGTCCCCCTCGTGATTTTATAACCCTCTAGTTCTGGGCTCCCCCACCCCAGGGGAAAAGACCTTGTCTATTTTCCCTATTCATGTCCCCCTCATGATTTTGTGTACCTTTATCAGGTCACCAGATGCCTAAGGGAAAGACAACGGAACGAGGACATGCCACAACCCAAAGGACTGGCCACACTCCCATACATCAGGAACATTTCCGAACTGACAGCCAGACTGCTGCGACCACTAGGACTCATAACAGCACCCAAACCAACAGCCACTCTCAGACAACAACTCACCAGGACAAAGGACCCGATACCCAGCATGAGCAAAACCAACGTAGTGTACAAAATCCCATGCAAGGACTGCACAAAACACTACATAGGACCAACAGGAAGACAGCTAACCACCCGCATCCATGAACACCAACTAGCCACGAAACGACACGACCAGCTATCCCTAGTAGCCACACACACAGATGACAAGCAACGTGAGTTCGACTGGGACAACACTACTATTATAGGACAAGCCAAACAGAGAACAGCCAGGGAATTCCTAGAGGCATGGCCCTCATCCACAGATTCTATCGACAACACATCGACCTGGACCCAATATACCGACCACTGCAGCAGACAGCTGGGACTGACAACCGGAAGCAGCAGAGACAAACCACTATAAATGCCGGAGGAAAGATCACAGAAGCGCTTCCCAGGAGGCTCCCAAGCCCTGAGGATGTCACCTAGAAATTTGCAACACCAATTCCTGGCTCAGCGAAGGGAACCAACAACTTGTTTAATATCTCCCCCATTTTCTGCGGCTCCACACAAAGGCCGCCTTGCTGATCTCTGAGGGGCCCTATTCTCTCCCTAGTTACCCTTTTGTCCTTAATATATTTGTAAAAACCCTTTTGGATTCTCCTTAACTCTATTTGCTAACGCTATCCCATGTCCCCTTTTTGCTCTCCTGATTTCCCCCTTAAGTATACTCCTACTGCCTTTATACAATTCTGAGGATTCCCTCGATCTATCCTGTCTGTACCTTACATATGCTTTCTTCTTTTTCTTAACCAAACCCTCAATATCTTTAGTCATCCAGCATTCCCTATACCTCCCAGCCTTCCCTTTCACCCTGACAGGAATATACTTTCTCTGGATTCTCGTTATCACATTCCTGAAGGCTTCCCATTTCCCAGCCGTCCCTTTACCTGCGAACATCTGCCTCCACCCAACTTTCGAAAGTTCTTGCCTAATACCGTCAAAATTGGCCTTTCTCCAATTTAGAACTTCAACTTTTAGATCTGGTCCATCCTTTTCCATCACTATTTTAAAACGAATAGAATTATGGTCGCAGGCCCCAAAGTGCTCCCCCCACTGACACCTCAGTCCCCTGCCCTGCCTTATTTCCCAAGAGTAGGTCAGGTTTTGCACCTTCTCTAGTAGGTACATCCACAGACTGAATCAGAAAACTGTTTTGTACACACTTAACAAATTCCTCTCCACCTAAACCCTTAACACTATGGCTGTCCCAGTCAATGTCTGGAAAGTTAAAATCCCCGACCATAACCACCCTATTATTCTTACAGAGAGCTGAGATCTCCTTACAAATTTGTTTCTCAATTTCCCTCTGATTATTAGGGGGTCTACAATACAATCCCAATAAGGTGATCATCCCTGACTTATTTCTCAGTTCCACCCAAATAACTTCCCTGGATGTATTTCCGGGAATATCCTCCCTCAGCACAGCTGTTATGCTATCCCTTATCAAAAACACCACTCCCCCTCCTCTCTTGCCTCCCTTTCTCTCCTTCCTGTAGCATTTGTATCCTGCAACATGAAGCTGACAGTCCTGCCCATAACTCACTGGTCTGTAACTCCCCGGGTTGTCCCCACTCCCCTTCGTAAACAAGGGAACAGCATTTGCCATCCTCTCGTCTCCTGGCACTGCTCCTCTCGACAATGATGGTGTAAACACCGATGCCAACGGCTCTGCAGTTCTCCTCCCTGGCTTCCCAGGGAATCCCGAGGATAAATCCCATCTGGCCCGGGGGGTCTTATCTATGTTCAGATCTTCCAACATCGCTCAAACCACACCTTTTGTCGACCTCAATCCCATCTAATCCTGTAGCCTGTATCTCCGTGTTCTCACTAACATAGCCCTTTTCCAGTGTGAATACCGACAAAAAGTATTCATTGAGCGTTTCCCCTCTGTCCTCCGATTCCACGCACAACTTCCCACGACCATCTTTGATTGGCCCTAATCTTACTCGAGTTATTCTTTGATTCCTGATATACCTACAGAAGGCCGTCGGGTTTTCCTTGATCCTACCCGCCAACAACTTCTCATGTCCCCCCCGGCTCTTCTCAGCCCTCCTTTCGATCTTTCTGGCTAACCTAGAACCCTCAAGCCCCCCGACTGAGCCTTCACACCGCGTCCTCACGTAAGCCTTCCTCTCCCTCTTGACAAGATCTTCCAATTCCTCCATAAACCACGGCTCCCTCTCCCTGCCTGACAGGGACACACTTATCAAGGGCACACACTCGCTGTTCCTTGAATGAGCTCCACATTTTAATTGGGTCCATCCCCTGCAGTTTTCTAACCCATCCTAAATCCTGCCTAATCGCACTGATACGAATGTTATAAACATGTGTGCGTGCGTGTGTGTGCAGAAATCAATATGAACTTTGATTAACAGCTATTTTTTCATTATCATGGCTCATGTTTTCTTAAGGGGAGGGGGAAGGTGTTATGAAATGGAGGGCGTGTACTGTACCTTTAAGACAGTGTGAACGCTGTTTTACACTGAGAACATTCAAGAAACTGTGTCCATGACAAGCTAGCAGTCTCAGAGTGTACTGGAAAACTGAAAATGTTTAACATTTGGCTGTGAAGCACATACCCGGGCGCTGGTCGCTGTTTTGACAGCAATTTGAATTATGCCCCAGGATACCAAAACCCAATCGAGTTTGAATTTATTGTGTTGGCCGATGTCGAAGCGATGAAACGCTCTAATGTTTGGGGTATGGAGAAAGCAGGCCTTTTGAGAAGTCAGACGGAGTAGCTGCTATCGAGAGACTAACTGCGAGCAAAACACTCTCTATCAAAGATACCTTTTTTTTCACATGAAACATCTCGACAGCAAAAAGAAAGTTGACCACCCAGGGAGATCTTCAGCGGGAAGACTACAGGTACTGATGACAGCAGCCACTGCATGGTTTTGAAATTAAGTTGATGTAACTGTAATAAATATTTTATTGGAACAATATATTGTTATAGAGTTGGAGGCAGGTAATAAGCAATTAAGAGAGGGGAGGGCGCTCCGAGCTGTGAATCGTTGTTGCTTAATGTTGACTTTTAGAGTTGAAGAATAAATTTATGTTTTTTTATCTTTAAACAGTGGAATGTGAGAGTTCTCTGTCGCTCAGACTTGAACAGATTACCAGGCAAGGTGGGCTTTTCTGAGTGTTTGGTTTAAATTAGCAGAGGGGTACACCGCCCTGTCAGAACAGGATGGAGAGAGAGAGAGAGAGTGTATGTGTGGGAGAGAGAGAGAGAGAGAGACACACATACACACACAGACATAGCGCATGTGTGGGGAGAGAGAGAGAGTGGGGACAGAGAGAGAGTGGGGAAGGGGAGAAAGAGAGAGTGAGTGGGGATGGAGAGAGAGAGAGTGTGGGGAGGGAGAGAGAGAAAAACTAGGGAGGGATAGACAGAGAGGCTGGGGGGAGGATGAGAGAAACAGAGAGAGAGGACAGAAAGAGAGAGAGGGGAAGGGGAGAGAGAGAGAGAGAGAGAGAGACTGAGAGAGTGAGGGAATGGGGAGAAAGAGAGAGACTGAGAGAGTGAGGGATAGAGAGAGAGGTGGGGGGAGGATGAGAGAAACTGAGAGAGAGAGGACAGAAAGAGAAGTGGGGAAGGGGAGAGAGAGAGAGAGAGAGAGACTGAGAGAGTGAGGGAATGGGGAGAGAAAGAGAGAGAGAGAGAGACAGAGACAGAGACAGAGAGTGAGGGAACGGGGAGGGAGAGGGAGAGAGAGAGCGGTCTCTCTCACAGCTCCACTCCAGTATCCCAGCGCTCTGACACTGTCCTGTAGTGGACAGTGAGCACTCCTCTCTGTCAGTTGTATACACCCTTCCAGCTCCCTCCCCTTCTCCCCAGCCACCAATCAGATTACCCTGTGCCTTCCCAAAGTGACGGCTGATGTTATCAGAGCCTGCTCCCACTGGACTGGTGCTCAGTTGTTCAGAGTCCACAGCGGGAGTCTCACACAGACAGCCCTGAACTCCTCACTGACTGAGATCCTGTAGGTAACACCCCCTTCAAAACCACCCTCCTCTGTGTCCCTGTCTCTCACTGGGTCTCTCTGTCCCACCCTCCCTCTGTGTCCCCGTCTCTCGCTGGGTCTCTCTGTCCCTCCCTCCCTCTGTGTCCCCGTCTCTCGCTGGGTCTCTCTGTCCCACCCTCCCTCTGTGTCCCTGTCTCTCGCTGGGTCTCTCTGTCCCACCCTCCCTCTGTGACCCTGTCTCTCCCTCCCTCTGTCCGTGTCTCTCGCTGGGTCTCCTTCTCTCTCCGAGAGAGAGAGAGTGTGTCTGTGTGTGAGCATAAGAGAGAGAGTGTGAGTGTGTCTGGGTGAAAGAGTGTGTGTGTAAGGGAGTGTGTGACTGTGAGGGAGTGTCTATGTGTGAGCATATGGGAATATAAATCTTTTCAATTTGAGGGAGAGCTGATGTGCTGAGAGACAGACAGAGAAAGGTCAGAGACAGAGAGAGAGAGAGGGAGAGAGAGGTGTGAGGATTGCGTTCTGAGTAAAGGTTAGACAGGGTGGGACTCTCCCCCGTGAAGTTTGAAGAGTGAGAGAGGATCCCATTGAAACATTCAGGATCCTTAAAGGGGCTTGACAGGGTCAGGGCTGAGAGAATGTTTCCCCTGATGGGAGAGTCCAGGGACAGAGGGCACAGTCTCAGAGTGAAGGGACACCAACTTAAGGCTGAGAGGGGGAGGAACTTCTCTCTCTCTCTCACTGTCTCTCTCTCTCTGTCTATCTCCATCTCTCTATCTCCATCTCTCTGTCTCTCTCTCTCTCTCGCTCCCCGGGGAGAGTGGGTGAACTGACCCGTGTGTGTGTGTGTCCCGGTTCCAGGCCTGAGGGATGGAGACGGGGTCTCACTCTGACCTGAAGGACTGTGTGCTGACCAGGCCCCAGGTTAAACTGGTCCAGGACGTGGCGTTCCCAGACTGGGTCGCAGACAACTGGAGCCTGGTGGAGACTTTCCAGGCAAAGGCCGGGGATCTACTCATCGCAACCTACCCCAAAGCAGGTGAGGGGCGGAGGGAGAGGGAGAGAGGGTCACAGGGCCGAGGGAGAGGGAGAGAGGGTCACAGGGCGGAGGGAGAGGGAGAGAGGGTCAAAGGGCCGAGGGAGAGGGAGAGAGGGTCACAGGGCGGAGGGAGAGGGAGAGGGAGAGAGGGTCCCAGGCGGAGGGAGAGGGAGAGAGGGTCACAGGGCGGAGGGAGAGGGAGAGAGGGTCACAGGGAGGAGGGAGAGGGTCAAAGGGCCGAGGGAGAGGGAGAGAGGGCCCCAGGTGAGAGGGAGAGGGCCCCAGGGCAGAGGGAAACAGACGGCCCCAGGCCGGAGGGAAACAGAGGGCCCCAGGGCGGAGGGAAACAGAGGGCCCCAGGGCGGAGGGAGAGACAGAGGGCCCCAGGGCGGAGGGAAACAGAGGGCCCCAAGGCGGAGGGAAACAGAGGGCCCCAGGGCGGAGGGAGAGACAGAGGGCCACAGGGCGGAGGGAAACAGAGGGCCCCAGGGCGGAGGGAGAGACATGGTCCCCACGATGGAGAGGGTGGGCCCCAGGGCGGAAGGAGAGACATGGTCCCACGATGGAGAGGGTGGGCCCCAGGGTGGAGGGAGAGACATGGTCCCACGATGGAGAGGGTGGGCCCCAGGCCGGAGGGAGAGACATGGCCCCACGATGGAGATGGTGAGGGCCCCAGGGTGGAGGGAGAGACATGGTCCCCACGATGAAGGGGGCGGGCCCCAGGCCGGAGGGAGAGACATGGTCCCCACGATGGAGAGGATGGGTCACATGACGGAGGGAGATACATGGCCCCACGATGGAGATGGTGAGGGCCCCAGGGTGGAGGGAGAGACATGGTCCCCACGATGAAGGGGGTGGGCCCCAGGGCGGAGGGAGATGGTGAGGGCCCCAGGGTGGAGGGAGAGACACGGTCCCCACGATGGAGAGGGTGGGCCCCATGATGGAGGGAGAGACATGGTCCCACGATGGAGGGGGTGGGCCCCAGGGCAGAGGGAGAGACATGGTCCCCACGATGGAGGGGGTGGGCCCCAGGGCGGAGGGAGAGACATGGTCCCCACGATGGAGAGGGTGGGCCCCAGGGTGGAGGGAGAGACATGGTCCCCACGATGGAGAGGGTGGGCCCCAGGGCGGAGGGAGAGACATGGTCCCCACGATCGAGAGGGTGGGCCCCAGGGTGGAGGGAGAGACATGGTCCCACGATGGAGAGGGTGGGCCCCAGGGTGGAGGGAGAGACATGGTCCCCACGATGGAGAGGGTGGGCCACATGATGGAGGGAGATGGTGAGGGCCCCAGGGTGGAGGGAGAGACATGGTCCCACGATGGAGAGGGTGGGCCCCATGACGGAGGGAGATGGTGAGGGCCCCAGGGCGGAGACATGGCGAGTGGGTTAGGGAGGGTCTGGTTGAATGATTGACTATGTTTATATTTTACGCCCTGACCTTCACTCTGCTGCTCTGTCCTCTTCCTCCCACTCCCTCCCTTTCTCTGTCTCTGACCCTCTCCCTCCCTCCGTAGGGACCACCTGGACCCAGGAAATTGTGGATCTCATTAACTGTGAGGCCGATGTGGAGGTGTGTAGACGGGCTCCTGTCTACGACCGCATCCCCTTCCTGGAGTTATTCCAACGTCGGCCCAATCTTCCCAGCGGTGAGTGTCTCTCTCAGTGACTACCCCCACCCCTGCCTCCCACCGCACCCCTGGGAGAGTCAGTGCCCCCCCGTACCCCTGGGTGGGAGGGGAGGAGGGAGGATAACGTGTGGGAACCCCCCCCAGCCCAGGCTAACCCTGTCCGGGTTAATTGCAGGAATCGAGCTGTTGGAGAAGATGGAGTCACCGCGGACGGTCAAAACCCACCTGCCTTTCCAACTCGTTCCCAAATCCTTCTGGGAGCAGGACTGTAAGGTACGGGACTGAGGGGGGAGACACTGAGGGACACGGGGAGAGTGAGGGAGACTGGGAGATGGATAGATTGTTGGGGGGAGACACTGAGGGACATGGGGAGAGTGTGGGAGACTGGGAGATGGATAGATTGTTGGGGGGAGACACTGAGGGACACGGGGAGAGTGCGGGAGACTGGGAGATGGATAGATTGTTACGGGAGACACTGAGGGACACGGGGAGAGTGTGGGAGACTGGAAGATGGATGGATTGTTGGGGGGAGGCACTGAGGGACACGGGGAGAGTGTGGGAGACTGGGAGATGGATAGATTGTTGGGGGGAGACACTGAGGGACACGGGGAGAGTGTGGGAGACTGGGAGATGGATAGATTGTTGGGGGGAGACACTGAGGGACACGGGGAGAGTGTGGTACACTGGGAGATGGATAGATTGTTGTGGGGAGACACTGAGGGACACGGGGAGAGTGTGGGAGACTGGGAGATGGATAGATTTGTGGGGGACACTCTGAGGGGATTAATGAATGCATCTTTCTCCCTGTTCCCAGGTAATTGTAGTCGCACGAAATGCCAAGGATAATGCGGTCTCCTACTTTCACTTCCATCGGATGTGCCAAGACATGCCTCACCCTGGGACCTGGCAGGAATTCCTCCGGAATTTCATGGAGGGTCAAGGTGAGGAACACCGTCCTCTACACTGTCCCCCATCAAACACTCTCAGGACAGGGACAGCACGGGGTTAGATACAGAGCAATGCTCCCTCTACACTGTCCCCCATCAAACACTCCCAGGACAGGGACAGCAGGGGGTTAGATACAGAGTAAAGCTCCCTCTACACTGTCTGTGTTGAATCTTTGACCCAGTGGCCGTGGGTTTTGAGGGGAGGGAGACTGGGATCTGACTGTGCGATCTCTGTGTGTTCCAGTTTCCTGGGGATCCTGGTATGACCATGCGAAGGGCTGGTGGGAAGCGAAGGAGAAACATCGGATTCTCTTCCTCTTTTATGAAGACATGAAGGAGGTAAAGATGGAGAGAGTGTGGGGAGAACGAGGGTTGGAGGGTGTGACAGAGCGAGCACGGAGGGGGCTGGGAGGGAGAGGGAGGGGGTGGGAGAGTGAGAAGGGTCTGGATAATCTTTCTCACTGACCACTGACCCTGGATGGACCTGCTCACTGACCCCTGACCCTGCATGGACCCTCTCCCTGACCCCTGACCCTGCATGGACCCACTCACCGACCCCTGACCCTGGACGGACCCTCTCCCTGACCCCGGGAGCTCTAACCCCTCTCTCCTTTGCTCCTCTCCATCTAGAACCCCAGGCGGGAGATCCAGAAGGTGCCCGGTTCATGGGGAAGGTTCTGGAAGATGACGTCCTCGAGAAGATTGTCCATCTCTCCTCTTTCAAGGTCATGAAGGACAACCCAATGGCTAATTACATAACGTTGCCCAGCAACATCATGGACCAATCCATCTCCAGCTTCATGAGGAAAGGTGGGTTCAAACTCGGAGTGGGGGGGTCAAGGGTCAGACGGTCAAGTGCTGTTGGGGGGAGAAAGAATCCAACGATTGCACCCTTGACGTTCAATGGTGTTACCGTCACTGAATCCCCCCTCCCCCCCACTATCAACACCCTGGGGGTTCCCATTGAGAGAGAATCTAACCATTGCCCCCTTGACGTTCAATGGTGTTACCGTCACTGAATCCCCCCTCCCCCCCACTATCAACATCCTGGGGGTTCCCATTGAGCAGAAACTGACCCAGACCCCAGCCCCATCTCAATCCTGGGGCTCCAGGAGCAGGTCAGAGGCTGGGAACCCTGCAGTGGGTAACTCCCCTCCTGACTCCTTCCCATAGCCCTGTCCCACCATCGATGAGGCAGGAGTCAGGGAGAGTGAGGGGATACTCCCCACTCGCCCTGGACAGGAGGAGGGGGCGGCTCCGACAACACTCGAGAAGCTCGACACCGTCCGGGACAGAGCAGCCCCTCCCCCCCATTCCCCACCCCATCGAGATGCTGACCCCCACCTTCAACATTCACTCCCTCCCCACCCCCCCCTCGAAGCAGAGAGACAGCAGTGTGTACCCTCTACAAGACCCACTGCAGAGACTCGCTGAGGTTCCCTCTGAGCGATGACAAGGGGCGGTGGGCTCTGAAAAGGGGCAAGGGGATGGAGGGGCTCAGTTCTCTCCCATCACCTACTCATCCATGGGATTGACACCATCTCTCCCTGTCTGCCTCTGGGTCCCTCTGTGTCTCTCCCACCGCTCCTACCCCGCTCTGTCTCTCCCATTATCCCTCCCAACCTCTCCATCCCTCGTTCCCCCTCTCTCTCCCTCCTCCTCTCTCTCTCTACTCTCTCTCTCCCTCCCATCTTCTGTCTCCCATCTTCTCCCTCTCTGTTTCCCCCTCTCCATCCCTCCGTCCCTCCTCTGTCTCTCTCTATCTTCCTCTTACCCTCTCTCACTCCCTGTTCCCCCCTCTCTCTCCCTCCCTCTGTCTCTCCCTCTCTCCCTCCCACCCTCTCCCTCCCTGTTTCCCCCTCTCCCTCCCTCTGTCACTTCCTCTCTCCCTCACACCCTCTCCCTCCCTCTTTCCCCCTCTCTCTCCTTCCCTCTGTGTCTCCCTCCCTCCCTCCCATCGTCTCCCTCCCTCCCTCTGTCTCTCCCTCCCACCCTCTCCCTCCCTCTGTCTCTCCCTCTCTCCCTCCCACCCTCTCCCTCCCACCCTCTCCCTCCCTGTTTCCCCCTCTCCCTCCCTCTGTCTCTCCCTCTCTCCCTCCCACCCTCTCCCTCCCTGTTCCCCCCTCTCCCTCCCTCTGTCTCTCTCTCTCCCTCCCACCCTCTCCCTCCCTGTTTCCCCCTCTCCCTCCCTCTGTCTCTCCCTCCCACCCTCTCCCTCCCTGTTTCCCCCTCTCCCTCCCTCTGTCTCTCTCTCTCTCCCTCCCACCCTCTCCCTCCCTGTTTCCCCCTCTCCCTCCCTCTGTCTCTCCCTCTATCCCTCCCTCCCAGGTGAGGTGGGAGACTGGAAGACCCATTTCACGGTGGCTGAGAATGAACGTTTTGATGAACATTACGAGAGACAGATGGCTCCGTGCTCGGTGAGGTTTCGCCAGGAGCTGGGACCGGGACGAGAAGGATCGGGGGAACTCAGAATAAACTCTTAACAAGCCTCGATAACACAGAAGTGTGATTATTTCACCTCAGACAGGCGCTACTGCAATTCAGTGACATAACAAAAGCGTATTTACTACAGATCCCCCCCAAACAATGGGACTGATTTAGGAAGTAGTGATCATAACAAGAGAGAGAGAGACAGAGAGAGAGAGATCAGGGGTTACAGAGATGGGGAGGGGGTGTAGGGGGGTTACAGGGATAGGGAGGGGGTGTAGGGGGGTTACAGGGATAGGGAGGGGGTGTAGGGGGTTACAGAGATAGGGAGGGGGGTGTAGTGGGTGACAGAGGTAGGGAGGGGGTGTAGGGGGGTTACAGAGATAGGGAGGGGGTGTAGCGGGGTTACAGAAACAGGGAGGGGTGTAGGGGGTTACAGAGATAGGGAGGGGGTGTAGGGGGTTACAGAGATAGGAGGGAGTGTAGGGGGTTACAGAGATAGGGAGGGGGTGCAGGGGGGTTACAGAGATAGGGAGAGGGTGCAGGGGATTACAGAGATAGGGAGGGAGTGGGGGGGTTACAGAGATAGGGAGGGGTGTAGGGTGTTACAGAGATAGGGAGGGGGTGTAGGGGGTTACAGGGATAGGGAGGGGGTGTAGCAGGGTTACAGAGATAGGGAGGGGGTGTGGGGGGGTTACAGGGATAGGGAGGGGGTGTAGGGGGTTACAGAGATAGGGAGGGGGTGTAGGGGGGGTTACAGAGATAGGGAGGGGGTGCAGGGGGGTTACAGAGATAGGGAGAGGGTGCAGGGGGTTACAGAGATCGGGAGTGGGTGCAGGGTGGTGAAGGAGATTGGGAGATAGGGTTGGGATAAGGCAGAGCGAGAGATGTTTGCCTGAAGATGTTGCTGGGATTAAATATGACCAAGGACCCACCCTAATTATAAACCCAAACACCCTTCAGGAAGCCTGGAAGCTGAAAAGACAACGTTGCTGAGTTACCGGGCTGAGGGCATTGAGCTCCTGCATCCTGTCCACATGGAAGTCACACGCCTGGGTTCATGTCTAACAGGAGAGCTGGGCCCTGTCCATACGGTACACAAAGCTCCATTGTTCTGGAGCTCACTCCGAGAGGATCCACCCAAACACTCCCCTCACTCCCACCCACCCTTTCTATGGAACTGGCCTGAGGGCAGTGTCCACGGGCTGACTGAGCAATGGACTGGTCCCAGGGGGAAACTTCCAGAAGGTTTCACCCTCAACACCACCTGAAATTTCCAAAGCTGCCTCTGGAATGGTCCCAGTGACACCATCCCCAATGGACCCCAAACCCCTTCCCGTTCCCTCCCGCTCTACACCGTCCCCAATGGACCCCAAACCCCTTCCCGTGCCCTCCTGCTCTACACCGTCCCCAATGGACCCCAAACCCCTTCCCGTGCCCTCCCGCTCTACACCGTCCCCAATGGACCCCAAACGCCTTCCCGTTCCCTCCCGCTCTACACCGTCCCCAATGGGCCCCAAACCCCTTCCCATTCCCCCCTGCTCTACACCGTCCCCAATGGGACCCCAAACCCCTCCCTGTCCCCTCCCGTTCTACACTGTCCCCAATGGGAGCCCAAACCCCTTCCCGTTCCATCCCGCTCTACACCGTCCCCAATGGACCTCAAACCCCTTCCCGTTCCCTCCCGCTCTACACCGTCCCCAATGGGACCCCAAACCCCTCCCTGTCCCCTCCCGTTCTACACCGTCCCCAATGGGAGCCCAAACCCATTCCCGTTCCATCCCGCTCTACACCGTCCCCAATGGACCCCAAACCCCTCCCTGTCCCCTCCCGTTCTACACCATCCCCAATGGGACCCCAAACCCCTTCCCGTTCCCTCCCGCTCTACACCGTCCCCAATGGACCCCAAACCCCTTCCCGTTCCCTCCCGCTCTACACCATCCCCAATGGGACCCCAAACCCCTCCCCGTTCCCTCCCGCTCTACACCGTCCCCAATGGGACCCCAAACCCCTTCCCGTTCCCTCCCGTTCAACACCGTCCCCAATGGGACCCCAAACCCCTCCCTGTCCCCTCCTGTTCTACACCGTCCCCAATGGGACCCCAAACCCCTTCTCCTTCCCTCCTGGCTCTACACCGTCCCCAATGGGACCCCAAACCCCTTCCCGTTCCCTCCCGCTCTACACCGTCCCCAATGGGACCCCAAACCCCTTCCCCGTTCCCTCCCGCTCTACACCGTCCCCAATGGGACCCCAAACCCATCCCTGTCCCCTCCTGTTCTACACCATCTCCAATGGACCCCAAACCTGCAGAGGGAGAGAGAGTGTGGGAATGGAGAGAGAAAGTGTGTGTGTGTGTGTGTGTGTGTGGGCGGGGGGGGCGAGACAGCGCGTTTGTGGGGGCAGAGAGAGAGAGAAACAAATGGGGAGGGAGAGGGAGAGAGAGAGAGGGGTCTCTCTCACAGCTCCTCTCCAGTATCCCAGCGCTCTGACACTGTCCTGTAGCGGACAGTGAGCACTCCTCTCTGTCAGTTGTATACACACTTCCAGCTCCCTCCCCTTCTCCCCAGCCACCAATCAGATTACCCTGTGCCTTCCCAAAGTGACGGGTGATGTTATCAGAGCCTGCTCCCACTGGACTGGTGCTCAGTTGTTCAGAGTCCACAGCGGGAGTCTCACACAGACAGCCCTGAACTCCTCACTGACTGAGATCCTGTAGGTAACACCCCCTTCAAAACCACCCTCCCTCTGTGTCCCTGTCTCTCACTGGGTCTCTCTGTCCCACCCTCCCTCTGTGTCTCCGTCTCTCGCTGGGTCTCTCTGTCCCTCCCTCCCTCTGTGTCCCCGTCTCTCGCTGGGTCTCTCTGTCCCTCCCTCCCTCTGTGTCCCCGTCTCTCGCTGGGTCTCTCTGTCCCTCCCTCCCTCTGTGTCCCCGTCTCTCGCTGGGTCTCTCTGTCCCTCCCTCCCTCTGTGTCCCCGTCTCTCGCTGGGTCTCTCTGTCCCTCCCTCCCTCTGTGTCCCCGTCTCTCGCTGGGTCTCTCTGTCCCTCCCTCCCTCTGTGTCCCCGTCTCTCGCTGGGTCTCTCTGTCCCTCCCTCCCTCTGTGTCCCCCGTCTCTCGCTGGGTCTCTCTGTCCCTCCCTCCCTCTGTGTCCCCGTCTCTCGCTGGGTCTCTCTGTCCCTCACTCCCTCTGTGTCCCCGTCTCTCGCTGGGTCTCTCTGTCCCTCCCTCTGTGTCCCCGTCTCTCGCTGGGTCTCTCTGTCCCACCCTCCCTCTGTGTCCCCGTCTCTCGCTGGGTCTCTCTGTCCCACCCTCCCTCTGTGTCCCCGTCTCTCGCTGGGTCTCTCTGTCCCTCCCTCCCTCTGTGTCCCCGTCTCTCGCTGGGTCTCTCTGTCCCTCCCTCCCTCTGTGTCCCCGTCTCTCGCTGGGTCTCTCTGTCCCACCCTCCCTCTGTGTCCCCGTCTCTCGCTGGGTCTCTCTGTCCCTCCCTCCCTCTGTGTCCCCGTCTCTCGCTGGGTCTCTCTGTCCCTCCCTCCCTCTGTGTCCCCGTCTCTCGCTGGGTCTCTCTGTCCCTCCCTCCCTCTGTGTCCCCGTCTCTCGCTGGGTCTCTCTGTCCCCCTCCCTCTGTGTCCCCGTCTCTCGCTGGGTCTCTCTGTCCCACCCTCCCTCTGTGTCCCCGTCTCTCGCTGGGTCTCTCTGTCCCACCCTCCCTCTGTGTCCCCGTCTCTCGCTGGGTCTCTCTGTCCCTCCCTCCCTCTGTGTCCCCGTCTCTCGCTGGGTCTCTCTGTCCCTCCCTCCCTCTGTGTCCCCGTCTCTCGCTGGGTCTCTCTGTCCCTCCCTCCCTCTGTGTCCCCGTCTCTCGCTGGGTCTCTCTGTCCCACCCTCCCTCTGTGTCCCTGTCCCACCCTCCCTCTGTGTCCCCGTCTCTCTCTGGGTCTCTCTGTCCCACCCTCCCTCTGTGTCCCCGTCTCTCTCTGGGTCTCTCTGTCCCACCCTCCCTCTTGTCCCCGTCTCTCGCTGGGTCTCTCTGTCCCTCCCTCCCTCTGTGTCCCTGTCCCTCCCTCCCTCTGTCCGTGTCTCTCGCTGGGTCTCCTTCTCTCTCCTCATTGTCATGGGCTGACAACGTTTTGTGTTTGTGTGTGTGAGTGAGAGAGAGAGAGAGAAAGCGAGAGTGTGTGTGAGCATGAGAGAGAGTGTGAGTGTGTCTGGGTGAAAGAGTGTGTGTGTAAGGGAGTGTGTGACTGTGAGGGAGTGTCTATGTGTGAGCATATGGGAATATAAATCTTTTCAATTTGAGGGAGAGCTGATGTGCTGAGAGACAGACAGAGAAAGGTCAGAGAGAGAGAGAGAGAGGTGTGAGGTTTGCGTTCTGAGTAAAGGTTAGACAGGGTGGGACTCTCCCCCGTGAAGTTTGAAGAGTGAGAGAGGATCCCATTGAAACATTCAGGATCCTTAAAGGGGCTTGACAGGGTCAGGGCTGAGAGAATGTTTCCCCTGATGGGAGAGTCCAGGGACAGAGGGCACAGTCTCAGAGTGAAGGGACACCAACTTAAGGCTGAGAGGGGGAGGAACTTCTCTCTCTCTCACTGTCTCTCACTCTGTCTATCTCCATCTCTCTATCTCCATCTCTCTGTCTCTCTCTCTCTCTCTCGCTCCCCGGGGAGAGTGGGTGAACTGACCCGTGTGTGTGTGTGTCCCGGTTCCAGGCCTGAGGGATGGAGACGGGGTCTCACTCTGACCTGAAGGACTGTGTGCTGACCAGGCCCCAGGTTAAACTGGTCCAGGACGTGGCGTTCCCAGACTGGGTCGCAGACAACTGGAGCCTGGTGGAGACTTTCCAGGCAAAGGCCGGGGATCTACTCATCGCAACCTACCCCAAAGCAGGTGAGGGGCGGAGGGAGAGGGAGAGAGGGTCACAGGGGCGGAGGGAGAGGGAGAGAGGGTCACAGGGCGGAGGGAGAGGGTGAGAGGGTCACAGGTGAGAGGGAGAGAGAGAGAGGGTCACAGGGCGGAGGGAGAGGGAGAGAGGGTCACGGAGCGGAGGGAGAGGGCCCCAGGGCGGAGGGAGAGGGTCACAGGGAGGAGGGAGAGGGAGAGAGGGTCACAGGGCGGAGGGAGAGGGAGAGAGGGTCACAGGGCGGAGGGAGAGGGAGAGAGGGTCACGGGGCGGAGGGAGAGGGAGAGAGGGTCACGGAGCGGAGGGAGAGGGAGAGAGGGTCACGGGGCGGAGGGAGAGGGAGAGAGGGTCACGGAGCGGAGGGAGAGGGTGAGAGGGTCACAGGTGAGAGGGAGAGGGTCACAGGGAGGAGGGAGAGGGAGAGAGGGTCACAGGGCGGAGGGAGAGGGAGAGAGGGTCACAGGGCGGAGGGAGAGGGTGAGAGGGTCACAGGGCGGAGGGAGAGGGAGAGAGGGTCACAGGGGCGGAGGGAGAGGGAGAGAGGGTCACGGAGCGGAGGGAGAGGGAGAGAGGGTCACAGGGCGGAGGGAGAGGGTGAGAGGGTCACAGGTGAGAGGGAGAGGGCCCCAGGTCAGAGGGAGAGGGCCCCAGGGCAGAGGGAAACAGAGGGCCCCAGGGCGGAGGGAGAGACAGAGGGCCCCAGGGCGGAGGGAGAGACAGAGGGCCCCAGGGCAGAGGGAGAGACAGAGGGCCCCAGGGCGGAGGGAGAGACCGAGGGCCCCAGGGCGGAGGGAAACAGAGGGCCCCAGGGTGGAGGGAGAGACAGAGGGCCCCAGGGCGGAGGGAGAGACAGAGGGCCCCAGGGCGGAGGGAAACAGAGGGCCCCAGGGCGGAGGGAAACAGAGGGCCCCAGGGCGGAGGGAGAGACAGAGAGCCCCAGGGCGGAGGGAAACAGAGGGCCCCAGGGCGGAGGGAGAGACAGAGGGCCCCAGGGCGGAGGGAAACAGAGGGCCCCAGGGCGGAGGGAGAGACAGAGGGCCCCAGGGCGGAGGGAGACAGAGGGCCCCAGCGCGGAGGGAGAGACAGAGGGCCCCAGGGCGGAGGGAAACAGAGGGCCCCAGGGCGGAGGGAAGCAGAGGGCCCCAGGGCGGAGGGAGAGACAGAGGGCCCCAGGGCGGAGGGAAGCAGAGGGCCCCAGGGCGGAGGGAGAGACAGAGGGCCCCAGGGCGGAGGGAGAGACAGAGGGCCCCAGGGCGGAGGGAAACAGAGGGCCCCAGCGCGGAGGGAGAGACAGAGGGCCCCAGGGCGGAGGGAAACAGAGGGCCCCAGGGCGGAGGGAAGCAGAGGGCCCCAGGGCGGAGGGAGAGACAGAGGGCCCCAGGGCGGAGGTGGATGAAAAGAGAGGGTAAAACCTGCTTGAATATGAAGGGGTGACATTCTGCCTTTGTGATTGGTCAGCCGGTTTATTTCCACGTCTTACCGGGACTGAGCCCCGTGATGGTGAACCGGCTGGTACCGGATCCTCGTGAACCCATTACCCCAGCCTCGTGATGTTGGGAGCAGGTATCACAGAATCATAGAGTCCCCACTGTGTGGAAACAGGCCCTTCGGCCCAACAAGCCCATACCCACCCTCCGAAGTGTATCCCACCCAGAACTATTCCCCAATCCTATTGTCCTACATTTATCCCTGACTAATGCACCGAACCTGGGCACTACGGGACAATTTCCCCACGGCCAATCCCACCCTAACCTGCACATCCCTGGGCACTACGGGACAATTTCCCCACGGCCAATCCCACCCTAACCTGTACATCCCTGGGCACTACGGGACAATTTCCCCACGGACGACCCACCCTAACCTGCACATCCCTGGGCACTGCGGGACAATTTCCCCATGGCCAATCCCACCCTAACCTGCACATCCCTGGGCACTACGGGACAATTTCCCCATGGCCAATCCCACCCTAACCTGCACATCCCTGGGCACTACGGGACAATTTCCCCACGGCCAATCCCACCCTAACCTGCACATCCCTGGGCACTGCGGGACAATTTCCCCACGGCCAATCCACCCTAACCTGTACATCCCTGGGCACTACGGGACAATTTCCCCACGGCCAATCCCACCCTGACCTGTACATCCCTGGGCACTACGGGACAATTTCCCCACGGCCAATCCCACCCTAACCTGCACATCCTGGGCACTACGGGATAATTTCCCCACGGCCAATCCCACCCTAACCCGTACATCCCTGGGCACTACGGACAATTTCCCCACGGCCGACCCACCCTAACCCGTACATCCCTGGGCACTACGGGACAATTTCCCCATGGCCAATCCCACCCTAACCTGCACATCCCTGGGCACTACGGGACAATTTCCCCACAGCCAATCCCACCCTAACCTGCACATCTTTGGACTGTGGGAGGAAACCGGAGCACCCGAAGGAAACCCACGCAGACACGGGGAGAACGTGCAAACTCCACACAGTCAGTCGCCCCGAGGGACGGGGGAGGTGGGGGGAATCGAACCTGGGACCCTGGCGCTGTGAGGCAGCGGTGCTAACCACTGAGTCCCCCAACTGTGCACAAACCAACAACTTTCCAACCCCCAGTGACACACCCTGGTCTGTGTGGTGGTTGAACCCAGGACCTCAGCGTTATTAGAACCACGCTCTAACCCACCTACAACTGGATGGGACTTGCCAACTGACCACTCTGGGAGTATTCTCCGAACATGTCGGAATTGAAGATGTTGTGGTTTGATGAGGCAGGAAGGACAAAGGCACATGAATTGAGCTGGGATCAAAGTCCTGGGGAATCGTATAGGTCTCACTGTTCAGTCCCTCTCTCTCTCCCGCCCTCCTTTCCTCTCCTTCCCTGTCTCCCTCTCCCTCACTTACCCTCCCCACTTCCCTCCCTCCGTAGGGACCACATGGATGCAGGAAATTGTGGATCTCATTAACTGTGAGGCCGATGTGGAGGTGTGTAGACGGGCTCCTGTCTACGACCGCATCCCCTTCCTGGAATCGTTCCCTGGTCCGATCAATCTTCCCAGCGGTGAGTGTCTCTGTCAGTGTCCCCCTGTACCCCTGGGAGGGGGTGAGGAGGGAGGATAACGTGTGGGACCCCCCCAGCCCGGGCTAACCCTGTCCGGGTTAATTGCAGGAATCGAGCTGTTGGAGAAGATGGAGTCACCGCGGACGGTCAAAACCCACCTGCCTTTCCAACTCGTTCCCAAATCCTTCTGGGAGCAGGACTGTAAGGTACGGGACTGAGGTGGGGGGGGAGACACTGAGGGACATGGGGAGAGTGTGGGAGACTGGGAGATGGATAGATTGTTGGGGGGAGACACTGAGGGACACGGGAGAGTGCGGGAGACTGGGAGATGGATAGATTGTTGGGGGGAGACACTGAGGGACACGGGGAGAGTGCGGGAGACTGGGAGATGGATATGTTGTTGGGGGGAGACACTGAGGGACACGGGGAGAGTGTGGGAGACTGGGAGATGGATAGATTGTTGGGGGGAAACACTGAGGGACATGGGGAGAGTGCGGGAGACTGGGAGATGGATAGATTGTTGGGGGGAGACACTGAGGGACACGGGGAGAGTGTGGGAGACTGGGAGATGGATAGATTGTTGGGGGGAGACACTGAGGGGCACGGGGAGAGTGTGAGAGACTGGGAGATGGAGAGATTGTTGGGGGAGACACTGAGGGACACGGGGAGAGTGTGGGAGACTGGGAGATGGAGAGATTGTTGGGGGGAGACACTGAGGGACACAGGGAGAGTGCGGGAGAGTGTGAGATGGATAGATTGTCGGGGGGAGACACTGAGGGACACGGGGAGAGTGCGGGAGACTGGGAGATGGATAGATTGTTGGGGGAGACACTGAGGGACATGGGGAGAGTGCGGGAGACTGGGAGATGGATAGATTGTTGGGGGGAGACACTGAGGGACATGGGGAGAGTGTGGGAGACTGGGAGATGGATAGATTGTTGGGGGGAGACACTGAGGGGACACGGGGAGAGTGTGGGAGACTGGGAGATGGATAGATTGTTGGGGGGAGACACTGAGGGGCACGGGGAGAGTGTGAGAGACTGGGAGATGGAGAGATTGTTGGGGGAGACACTGAGGGACACGGGGAGAGTGCGGGAGACTGGGAGATGGATAGATTGTTGGGGGGAGACACTGAGGGACACGGGGAGAGTGTGGGAGACTGGGAGATGGATAGATTGTTGGGGGGAGACACTGAGGGACACGGGGAGAGTGTGGGAGACTGGGAGATGGATAGATTGTTGGGGGAGACACTGAGGGGACACGGGGAGAGTCGGGAGACTGGGAGATGGATAGATTGTTGGGGGGAGACACTGAGGGACACGGGGAGAGTGCGGGAGACTGGGAGATGGAGAGATTGTTGGGGGGAGACACTGAGGGACATGGGGAGAGTGCGGGAGAGTGTGAGATGGATAGATTGTTGGGGGGAGACACTGAGGGACACGGGGAGAGTGCGGGAGACTGGGAGATGGATTGATTGTTGGGGGGAGACACTGAGGGGCACGGGGAGAGTGTGGGAGACTGGGAGATGGAGAGATTGTTGGGGGGAGACACTGAGGGACACAGGGAGAGTGCGGGAGAGTGTGAGATGGAGAGATTGTTGGGGGGAGACACTGTGGGACACGGGGAGAGTGTGGGAGACTGGGAGATGGATAGAACATAGAACATAGAAAAATACAGCACAGTACAGGCCCTTCGGCCCTCGATGTTGCACCGATCCAAGCCCACCTAACCTACACTAGCCCACTACCCTCCATATGCCCATCCAATGCCCGTTTAAATGCCTATAAACAGTGAGAGACCACCCCTGCTACTGGCAGGGCATTCCATGAACTCACGACTCGCTGAGTAAAGAATCTACCCCTAACATCTGTCCTATACCTACCACCCCTTAATTTAAAGCTGTGTCCCCTAGTAACAGCTGACTCTATTAGCGGTAAAAGGTTCTCAGTGTCTACCCTATCTAAACCCCTAATCACCTTATACACCTCTATCAAATCTCCCCGAAACCTTCTCTTCTCCAATGAGAACAGCCCTAAGTGCCTCAGCCTTTCCTCATACGATCTTCCTACCATTCCAGGCAACATCCTGGTAAACCTCCTCTGCACCCGTTCCAATGCCTCCACATCCTTCCTATAGTATGGCGACCAAAACTGCACACAATACCCCAGATGCGGCCGCACCAGAGTCTTATACAACTGCAACATGACCTCAGGACTCCGGAACTCAATTCCTCTACCAATAAAGCCCAGTACACCATATGCCTTCCTCACAGCACTATTTACCTGGGTGGCAACTTTCAGAGATCTGTGTACATGGACACCAAGATCCCTCTGCTCATCCACACTACCAAGTAGCCTACCATTAGCCCAGTACTCCATCTTCTTGTTACTCTTACCAAAGTGAATCACTTCACACTTAGCTACATTGAACTCCATTTGCCACCTTTCTGCCCAGCTCTGCAGCTTATCTATATCCCGCTGTAACCTGCCACATCCTTCCTCACTGTCAACAACTCCACCGACTTTAATATCATCATCACATTTGGGGGGAGACACTGAGGGACACGGGGAGAGTGCGGGAGACTGGGAGATGGATAGATTGTTGGGGGGAGACACTGAGGGACACGGGCAGAGTGTGGGAGACTGGGAGATGGATAGATTGTTGGTGGGAGATACTGAGGGGACACGGGGAGAGTGTGGGAGACTGGGAGATGGATAGATTTGTAGGGGAATACTGAGGGGATTAATGAATGCATCTTTCTCCCTGTTCCCAGGTAATTGTAGTCGCACGAAATGCCAAGGATAATGCGGTCTCCTACTTTCACTTCCATCGGATGAACCAAGGCATGCCTCAGCCTGGGACCTGGCAGGAATTCATTCGGAATTTCATGGACGGTCAAGGTAAGGAACACCGTCCTCTACACTGTCTCCCCATCAAACCCACCCAGGGACAGGGACAGCACGGGGTAGATACAGAGTAATGCTCCCCTCTATACTGTCCCCCCATCCCAGGGACAGGGACAGCATGGGATTAGATACAGAGTAAAGCTCCCTCTAAACTGTCCCCCACCCTCCCAGGACAGGACAGGGACAGCACGGGTTAGATACAGCGTAAAGCTCCTGCTACACTGTTCCCCCCATCCCAGGGACAGGGACAGGAACAGCAGGGGTTAGATACAGAGTAAAGCTCACTCTACATTGTCCCCCCATCCCAGGACAGGGACAGCAGGGGGTTAGATACAGAGTAAAGCTCCCTCTACACTGTCTGTGTTGAATCTTTGACCCAGTGGCAGTGGGTTTTGAGGGGAGGGAGACTGGGATCTGACTGTGCGATCTCTGTGTGTTCCAGTTTCCTGGGGATCCTGGTATGACCATGCGAAGGGCTGGTGGGAAGCGAAGGAGAAACATCGGATTCTCTTCCTCTTTTATGAAGACATGAAGGAGGTAAAGATGGAGAGAGTGTGGGGGGAGAACGAGGGTTGGAGGGTGTGACAGAGCGAGAACGGAGGGGGCAGAGACAGGGAGAGAGGGAGGGGGAGGGAGAGGGAGACAAGAGATGTCAGGGTCTGGATGGATCCTCTCACTGACCCCTGACCCTGCATGGATGCTCTACTGACCCCTGACCCTGCATGGACGCTCTACTGACCCCTGACCCTGCATAGACCCTCTCCCTGACCCCGGGAGCTCTAACCCCTCTCTCATTTGCTTCCCTCCATCTAGGACCCCAGGCGGGAGATCCAGAAGTTGGCCCGGTTCCTGGGGAAGGTTCTGGAAGATGATGTCCTCGACAAGATTGTCCATCTCTCCTCTTTCAAGGTCATGAAGGACAACCCAATGACTAACTACACCACGTTGCCGAGCAACGTCTTGGACCAATCCATCTCCAGGTTCATGAGAAAGGGTGGGTTCAAAGTCAGAGACGGGAGGTCAAGGGTCAGGTAGCCAAGTGCAATAGGTTAGAAAGAATTCAACTATCGCCCCCTTGACCTTCAATGGTGTTACCGTCACTGAATCTCCCCTCCCCCCCCCCTCCACTATCAACATCCTGGGGGTTCCCATTGAGAGAGAATCTAACCATCGCCCCCTTGACGTTCAATGGTGTTACCGTCACTAAATCCCCCCTTCCCCCCACTATCAACATCCTGGGGTTCCCATTGAGAGAGAATCGTACCATCGCCCCCTTGACGTTCAATGGTGTTACCATCACTGAATCCCCCCTCCCCCCACTATCAACATCCTGGGGGTTCCCAGTGAGAGAGAATCTAACCATCGCCCCCTTGACCTTCAATGGTGTTACCATCACTGAATCCCCCCTCCCCCCACTATCAACATCCTGGGGGTTCCCATTGAGAGAGAATCTAACCATCACCCCCTTGACGTTCAATGGCGTTACCGTCACTGAATCCCCCCTCCCCCCCCACTATCAACATCCTGGGGTTCCCATTGAGAGAGAATCTAACCATCGCCCCCTTGACGTTCAATGGTGTTACCGTCACTGTATCCCCCCTCCACCCAACTATCAACATCTTGGGGGTTCCCAGTGAGAGAGAATCTAACCATCGCCCCCTTGACGTTCAATGGTGTTACCATCACTGAATCCCCCCTCCCCCCCCCCACTATCAACATCCTGGGGGTTCCCATTGAGAGAGAATCTAACTATCACCCCCTTGACGTTCAATGGTGTTACCGTCACTGAATCCCCCCCTCCCCCCACTATCAACATCCTGGGGGTTCCCATTGAGAGAGAATCGTACCATCGCCCCCTTGACGTTCAATGGTGTTACCGTCACTGAATCCCCCCTCCCCCCACTATCAACATCCTGGGGTTCCCATTGAGAGAGAATCTAACCATCGCCCCCTTGACGTTCAATGGTGTTACCGTCACTGAATCCCCCCCTCCCCCCCACTATCAACATCCTGGGGGCTCCCATTGAGAGAGAATCTAACCATCACCCCCTTGACGTTCAATGGTGTTACCATCACAGAATCCCCCCTCCCCCCACTATCAACATCCTGGGGGTTCCCATTGAGAGAGAATCTAACCATCGCCCCCTTGACGTTCAATGGCGTTACCGTCACTGAATCCCCCCTCCCCCCCCACTATCAACATCCTGGGGGTTCCCATTGAGAGAGAATCTAACCATCGCCCCCTTGACATTCAATGGTGTTACCGTCACTGTATCCCCCCCCCCCCCACTATCAACATCCTGGGGGTTCCCATTGAGAGAGAATCTAACCATCGCCCCCTTGACGTTCAATGGTGTTACCATCACTGAATCCCCCCTCCCCCCAAATATCAACATCCTGGGGGTCCCCATTGAGAGAGAATCTAACCATCGCCCCCTTGACGTTCAATGGTGTTACCCTCACTGAATCCCCCTCCCCCCACTCTCAACATCCTGGGGGTTCCCATTGAGAGAGAATCTAACCATCGCCCCCTTGATGTTCAATGGTGTTACCGTCACTGAATCCCCCCCTCCCCCCACTATCAACATCCTGGGGGTTCCCATTGAGCAGAAACTGACCCGGACCCCAGCCCCATCTCAATCCTGTGTCTCCAGGAGCAGGTCAGAGGCTGGGAACCCTGCAGTGGGTAACTCCCCTCTTGACTCCTTCCCATAGCCCTGTCCCACCATCGATGAGGCAGGAGTCAGGGAGGGTGAGGGGATACTCCCCACTCGCCCTGGACAGGGGGAGGGGGCGGCTCCGACAACACGCGAGAAGCTCGACACCGTCCGGGACAGAGCAGCCCCTCCCCCCCCATTCCCCACCCCATTGAGATGCTGACCCCCACCTTCAACATTCACTCCCTCCCCCCCCCCCCTCGAAGCAGAGAGACAGCAGTGTGTACCCTCTACAAGACCCACTGCAGAGACTCGCTGAGGTTCCCTCTGAGCGATGACAAGGGCGGTGGGCTCTGAAAAGGGGCAAGGGGATGGAGGGGCTCAGTTCTCTCCCATCACCTACTCATCCATGGGATTGACACCATCTCTCCCTGTCTGCCTCTGGGTCCCTCTGTGTCTCTCCCACCGCCCCTACCCCTCTCTGTCTCTCCCTTTATCCCTCCCAACCTCTCCATCCCTCGTTCCCCCTCTCTCTCCCCTCCCTCCTCTCTCTCTCTACCTCTCTCTCCCTCCCATCTTCTGTCTCCCATCTTCTCCCTCTCTATTTCCCCCTCTCCATCCCTCCGTCCCTCCTCTGTCTCTCTCTATCTTCCTCCCACCCTCTCTCACTCCCTGTCCCCCCTCTCTCCCCTCCCTCCCTCCCTCTGTCTCTCTCTCTCCCACCCTCTCCCTCCCTGTTTCCCCCTCTCTCCCTCCTCTCTCTCTCTCTCCCTCCCACCCTCTCCCTCCCTGTTTCCCCCTCTCCCTCCCTCTGTCTCTCTCTCTCTCCCTCCCACCCTCTCCCTCCCTGTTTCCCCCTCTCCCTCCCTCTGTCTCTCCCTCTCTCTCCCTCCCACCCTCTCCCTCCCTGTTTCCCCCTCTCCCTCCCTCTGTCTCTCCCTCTATCCCTCCCTCCCAGGTGAGGTGGGAGACTGGAAGACCCATTTCACGGTGGCTGAGAATGAACGTTTTGATGAACATTACGAGAGACAGATGGCTCCGTGCTCGGTGAGGTTTCGCCAGGAGCTGGGACCGGGACGAGACCAGAACAACGTGAACAACTCATCGATTCAGATTAAATGTTCAATTAATTAACACAAACGCATTCGCAAATTATTTCACATCAACCTGCACTTACAGCACAACGGACAGAAACCCAACCTGAGAGAGAGAGAGGGGACTGAGAGACACCAGTCAGTGTACAGGTATCTCCCTGAGAGAGGGGACTGAGAGACACCAGTCAGTGTACAGATATCTCCCTGAGAGAGAGAGAGGGGACTGAGAGACACCAGTCAGTGTACAGATATCCCCTGAGAGAGGGGGGACTGAGAGACACCAGTCAGTGTACAGATATCTCCCTGAGAGAGAGAGAGAAGGGGGGCTGAGAGACACCAGTCAGTGTACAGATATCTCCCTGAGAGAGGGGGACTGAGAGACACCAGTCAGTGTACAGATATCTCCCTGAGAGAGAGGGGGACTGAGAGACACCAGTCAGTGTACAGATATCTCCCTGAGAGAGAGGGGGACTGAGAGACACCAGTCAGTGTACAGATATCTCCCTGAGAGAGAGGGGGACTGAGAGACACCAGTCATGTACAGATATCTCCCTGAGAGAGAGGGGAGACTGAGAGACACCAGTCAGTGTACAGATATCTCCCTGAGAGAGAGGGGACTGAGAGACATCAGTCAGTGTACAGATATCTCCCTGAGAGAGAGAGAGAGGGGGTGCTGAGAGACACCAGTCAGTGTACAGATATCTCCCTGAGAGAGGGGGGACTGAGAGACACCAGTCATGTACAGATATCTCCCTGAGAGAGAGAGGGGGGACTGAGAGACACCAGTCAGTGTACAGATATCTCCCTGAGAGAGGGGGGACTGAGAGACACCAGTCAGTGTACAGATATCTCCCTGAGAGAGAGAGAGAAGGGGGGCTGAGAGACACCAGTCAGTGTACACTGACTGGTGTCTCTCAGTCCCCCCTCTCTCTCTCAGGGAGATATCTGTACACTGACTGGTGTCTCTCAGCCCCCCTTCTCTCTCTCTCTCAGGGAGATATCTGTACACTGACTGGTGTCTCTCAGTCCCCCCTCTCTCTCTCAGGGGAGATATCTGTACACTGACTGGTGTCTCTCAGTCCCCTCTCCCTCAGGGAGATATCTGTACACTGACTGGTGTCTCTCAGTACCCCTCTCTCTCAGGGAGATATCTGTACACTGACTGGTGTCTCTCAGTACCCCTCTCTCTCAGGGTGATATCTGTACACTGACTGGTGTCTCTCAGTCCCCCCTCTCTCTCTCAGGGAGATATCTGTACACTGACTGGTGTCTCTCAGTCCCCCCTCTCTCTCTCAGGGAGATATCTGTACACTGACTGGTGTCTCTCAGTACCCCCTCTCTCTCAGGGAGATATCTGTACACTGACTGGTGTCTCTCAGTACCCCTCTCTCTCAGGGTGATATCTGTACACTGACTGGTGTCTCTCAGTCCCCCCTCTCTCTCTCAGGGAGATATCTGTACACTGACTGGTGTCTCTCAGTCCCCCCTCTCTCTCTCAGGGAGATATCTGTACACTGACTGGTGTCTGTCAGGAAGGTGACCCAGGGAGATCTCTAGCTGAAAGAAGGAGGCCACCAGAGACGACAGTGACTGTGTGGTTTTGAAATTAAGTTGACGTAATTTTAATCCGGGTCTTTATTAGAACAATATATCTCTATCGAGCTGGAGGCAGGTAGGAAGGGGTTAAGAGAAAGGGAGATTGCTTCGAGCTGTGAATAGGTGTTGTTCAATGTTCACCTTTAGAGTTAAGGAATAAATTGAGGTTATTTTTCGTTCAGTAGTGGGGTTCGGGGAGTTCCCTGTTGCTCATAAGTGAACAGATTACACTGTGAGGTGAGCTTTTCTGGTGGTTTGGTTTCATTAACAGAGAGGGATCCCCGCTGTGTTGTAACAGTTTGGGGACTCGGGTCCATAATTTGGACCGGCTTAGACAGATCCAGTCCGAGATTTGGGACAGATTTGCATCTCTTTCCCCCCCTCAGCCTAAACCTCTGCCCTCTAGTTCTGGGCTCCCCCACCCCAGGGGGAAAAGACCTTGTCTATTTACCCTACCTATGTCCCCCCTCGTGATTTTATAACCCTCTAGTTCTGGACTCCCCCACCCCAGGGGAAAAGACCTTGTCTATTTACCCTATCCATGTCCCCCTCGTGATTTTATAACCCTCTAGTTCTGGACTCCCCCACCCCAGGGGGAAAAGACTTTGTCTATTTACCCTATCCATGTCTCCCTCGTGATTTTATAACCCTCTAGTTCTGGGCTCCCCCACCCCAGGGGGAAAAGACCTTGTCTATTTTCCCTATTCATGTCCCCCTCATGATTTTGTGTACCTTTATCAGGTCACCAGATGCCTAAGGGAAAGACAACGGAACAGGACATGCCACAACCCAAAGGACTGGCCACACTCCCATACATCAGGAGCATTTCCGAACTGACAGCCAGACTGCTGCGACCACTAGGACTCATAACAGCACCCAAACCAACAGCCACTCTCAGACAACAACTCACCAGGACAAAGGACCCGATACCCAGCATGAGCAAAACCAACGTAGTGTACAAAATCCCATGCAAGGACTGCACAAAACACTACATAGGACCAACAGGAAGACAGCTAACCACCCGCATCCATGAACACCAACTAGCCACGAAACGACACGACCAGCTATCCCTAGTAGCCACACACACAGATGACAAGCAACGTGAGTTCGACTGGGACAACACTACTATTATAGGACAAGCCAAACAGAGAACAGCCAGGGAATTCCTAGAGGCATGGCCCTCATCCACAGATTCTATCAATAAGCACATCGACCTGGACCCAATATACCGGCCACTGCAGCAGACAGCTGGACTGACAACCGGAAGCAGCAGAGACAAACCACTATAAATGCCGGAGGAAAGATCACAGAAGCGCTTCCCAGGAGGCTCCCAAGCCCTGAGGATGTCACCTAGAAATTTGCAACACCAATTCCTGGCTCAGCGAAGGGAACCAACAACTTGTTTAATATCTCCCCCATTTTCTGCGGCTCCACACAAAGGCCGCCTTGCTGATCTCTGAGGGGCCCTATTCTCTCCCTAGTTACCCTTTTGTCCTTAATATATTTGTAAAAACCCTTTTGGATTCTCCTTAACTCTATTTGCTAACGCTATCCCATGTCCCCTTTTTGCTCTCCTGATTTCCCCCTTAAGTATACTCCTACTGCCTTTATACAATTCTGAGGATTCCCTCGATCTATCCTGTCTGTACCTTACATATGCTTTCTTCTTTTTCTTAACCAAACCCTCAATTGCTTTAGTCATCCAGCATTCCCTATACCTCCCAGCCTTCCCTTTCACCCTGACAGGAATATACTTTCTCTGGATTCTCGTTATCACATTCCTGAAGGCTTCCCATTTCCCAGCCGTCCCTTTACCTGCGAACATCTGCCTCCACCCAACTTTCGAAAGTTCTTGCCTAATACCGTCAAAATTGGCCTTTCTCCAATTTAGAACTTCAACTTTTAGATCTGGTCCATCCTTTTCCATCACTATTTTAAAACGAATAGAATTATGGTCGCAGGCCCCAAAGTGCTCCCCCCACTGACACCTCAGTCACCTGCCCTGCCTTATTTCCCAAGAGTAGGTCAGGTTTTGCACCTTCTCTAGTGGGTACATCCACAGACTGAATCAGAAAACTGTTTTGTACACACTTAACAAATTCCTCTCCACCTAAACCCTTAACACTATGGCTGTCCCAGTCAATGTCTGGAAAGTTAAAATCCCCGACCATAACCACCCTATTATTCTTACAGAGAGCTGAGATCTCCTTACAAATTTGTTTCTCAATTTCCCTCTGATTATTAGGGGGTCTACAATACAATCCCAATAAGGTGATCATCCCTGACTTATTTCTCAGTTCCACCCAAATAACTTCCCTGGATGTATTTCCGGGAATATCCTCCCTCAGCACAGCTGTTATGCTATCCCTTATCAAAAACACCACTCCCCCTCCTCTCTTGCCTCCCTTTCTCTCCTTCCTGTAGCATTTGTATCCTGCAACATGAAGCTGACAGTCCTGCCCATAACTCACTGGTCTGTAACTCCCCGGGTTGTCCCCACTCCCCTTCGTAAACAAGGGAACAGCATTTGCCATCCTCTCGTCTCCTGGCACTGCTCCTCTCGACAATGATGGCGTAAACATCGATGCCAACGGCTCTGCAGTTCTCCTCCCTGGCTTCCCAGGGAATCCCGAGGATAAATCCCATCTGGCCCGGGGGGTCTTATCTATGTTCAGATCTTCCAACATCGCTCAAACCACACCTTTTGTCGACCTCAATCCCATCTAATCCTGCAGCCTGTATCTCCGTGTTCTCACTAACATAGCCCTTTTCCAGTGTGAATACCGACAAAAAGTATTCATTGAGCGTTTCCCCTCTGTCCTCCGATTCCACGCACAACTTCCCACGACCATCTTTGATTGGCCCTAATCTTACTCGAGTTATTCTTTGATTCCTGATATACCTATAGAAGGCCGTCGGGTTTTCCTTGATCCTACCCGCCAACAACTTCTCATGTCCCCTCCTGGCTCTTCTCAGCCCTCCTTTCGATCTTTTCTGGCTAACCTAGAACCCTCAAGCCCCCCGACTGAGCCTTCACACCGCGTCCTCACGTAAGCCTTCCTCTCCCTCTTGACAAGATCTTCCAATTCTTCCGTAAACCACGGCCCCCTCCCCCTGCCTGACAGGGACACACTTATCAAGGGCACACACTCGCTGTTCCTTGAATGAGCTCCACATTTTAATTGGGTCCATCCCCTGCAGTTTTCTAACCCATCCTAAATCCTGCCTGATCGCACTGATACGAATGTTATAAACATGTGTGCGTGCGTGTGTGTGCAGAAATCAATATGAACTTTGATTAACAGCTATTTTTTCATTATCATGGCTCATGTTTTCTTAAGGGGAGGGGGAAGGTGTTATGAAATGGAGGGCGTGTACTGTACCTTTAAGACAGTGTGAACGCTGTTTTACACTGAGAACATTCAAGAAACTGTGTCCATGACAAGCTAGCAGTCTCAGAGTGTACTGGAAAACTGAAAATGTTTAACATTTGGCTGTGAAGCAGATACCCGGGCGCTGGTCGCTGTTTTGACAGCAATTTGAATTATGCCCCAGGATACCAAAACCCAATCGAGTTTGAATTTATTGTGTTGGCCGATGTCGAAGCGATGAAACGCTCTGATGTTTGGGGTATGGAGAAAGCAGGCCTTTTGAGAAGTCAGACGGAGTAGCTGCTATCGAGAGACTAACTGCGAGCAAAACACTCTCTATCAAAGATACCTTTTTTTCACATGAAACATCTCGACAGCAAAAAGAAAGTTGACCACCCAGGGAGATCTTCAGCGGGAAGACAACAGGTACTGATGACAGCAGCCACTGCATGGTTTTGAAATTAAGTTGATGTAACTGTAATAAATATTTTATTGGAACAATATATTGTTATAGAGTTGGAGGCAGGTAATAAGCAATTAAGAGAGGGGAGGGCGCTCCGAGCTGTGAATCGTTGTTGCTTAATGTTGACTTTTAGAGTTGAAGAATAAATTTATGTTTTTTTTTCTTTAAACAGTGGAATGTGAGAGTTCTCTGTCGCTCAGACTTGAACAGATTACCAGGCAAGGTGGGCTTTTCTGAGTGTTTGGTTTAAATTAGCAGAGGGGTACACCGCCCTGTCAGAACAGGATGGAGAGAGAGAGAGAGAGAGTGTATGTGTGGGGAGAGAGAGAGAGAGAGAGACACACATACACACACAGACATAGTGCATGTGTGGGGAGAGAGAGAGAGTGGGGACAGAGAGAGAGTGGGGAAGGGGAGAAAGAGAGAGTGAGTGGGGATGGAGAGAGAGAGTGTGGGGAGGGAGAGAGAGAAAAACTAGGGAGGGATAGACAGAGAGGCTGGGGGAGGATGAGAGAAACAGAGAGAGAGGACAGAAAGAGAGAGGGGAAGGGAGAGAGAGAGAGAGAGAGAGAGACTGAGAGAGTGAGGGAATGGGGAGAAAGAGAGAGACTGAGAGAGTGAGGGATAGAGAGAGAGGTGGGGGGAGGATGAGAGAAACTGAGAGAGAGAGGACAGAAAGAGAAGTGGGGAAGGGAGAGAGAGAGAGAGAGAGAGAGAGACTGAGAGAGTGAGGGAATGGGGAGAGAAAGAGAGAGAGAGAGAGACAGAGACAGAGACAGAGAGTGAGGAACGGGGAGGGAGAGGGAGAGAGAGAGGGGTCTCTCTCACAGCTCCTCTCCAGTATCCCAGCGCTCTGACACTGTCCTGTAGTGGACAGTGAGCACTCCTCTCTGTCAGTTGGATACACCCTTCCAGCTCCCTCCCCTTCTCCCCAGCCACCAATCAGATTACCCTGTGCCTTCCCAAAGTGACGGCTGATGTTATCAGAGCCTGCTCCCACTGGACTGGTGCTCAGTTGTTCAGAGTCCACAGCGGGAGTCTCACACAGACAGCCCTGAACTCCTCACTGACTGAGATCCTGTAGGTAACACCCCCTTCAAAACCACCCTCCCTCTGTGTCCCCGTCTCTCACTGGGTCTCTCTGTCCCACCCTCCCTCTGTGTCCCCGTCTCTCGCTGGGTCTCTCTGTCCCTCCCTCCCTCTGTGTCCCCGTCTCTCGCTGGGTCTCTCTGTCCCTCCCTCCCTCTGTGTCCCCGTCTCTCTCGCTGGGTCTCTCTGTCCCACCCTCCCTCTGTGTCCCCGTCTCTCGCTGGGTCTCTCTGTCCCACCCTCCCTCTGTGTCCCCGTCTCTCGCTGGGTCTCTCTGTCCCTCCCTCCTCTGTGTCCCCGTCTCTCGCTGGGTCTCTCTGTCCCTCCCTCCCTCTGTGTCCCCGTCTCTCGCTGGGTCTCTCTGTCCCTCCCTCCCTCTGTGTCCCCGTCTCTCGCTGGGTCTCTCTGTCCCACCCTCCCTCTGTGTCCCCGTCTCTCGCTGGGTCTCTCTGTCCCTCCCTCCCTCTGTGTCCCCGTCTCTCGCTGGGTCTCTCTGTCCCTCCTCCCTCTGTGTCCCCGTCTCTCGCTGGGTCTCTCTGTCCCTCCCTCCCTCTGTGTCCCCGTCTCTCGCTGGGTCTCTCTGTCCCACCCTCCCTCTGTGTCCCCGTCTCTCGCTGGGTCTCTCTGTCCCTCCCTCCCTCTGTGTCCCTGTCCCTCCCTCCCTCTGTCCGTGTCTCTCGCTGGGTCTCCTTCTCTCTCCTCATTGTCATGGGCTGACAACGTTTTGTGTTTGTGTGTGTGTGTGAGAGAGAGAGAGAAAGCGAGAGTGTGTGTGAGCATGAGAGAGAGTGTGAGTGTGTCTGGGTGAAAGAGTGTGTGTGTAAGGGAGTGTGTGACTGTGAGGGAGTGTCTATGTGTGAGCATATGGGAATATAAATCTTTTCAATTTGAGGGAGAGCTGATGTGCTGAGAGACAGACAGAGAAAGGTCAGAGAGAGAGAGAGAGAGAGAGAGGTGTGAGGTTTGCGTTCTGAGTAAAGGTTAGACAGGGTGGGACTCTCCCCCGTGAAGTTTGAAGAGTGAGAGAGGATCCCATTGAAACATTCAGGATCCTTAAAGGGGCTTGACAGGGTCAGGGCTGAGAGAATGTTTCCCCTGATGGGAGAGTCCAGGGACAGAGGGCACAGTCTCAGAGTGAAGGGACACCAACTTAAGGCTGAGAGGGGGAGGAACTTCTCTCTCACTGTCTCTCACTCTGTCTATCTCAATCTCTCTATCTCTCTCTCTCTCGCTCCCCGGGGAGAGTGGGTGAACTGACCCGTGTGTGTGTGTGTCCCGGTTCCAGGCCTGAGGGATGGAGACGGGGTCTCACTCTGACCTGAAGGACTGTGTGCTGACCAGGCCCCAGGTTAAACTGGTCCAGGACGTGGCGTTCCCAGACTGGGTCGCAGACAACTGGAGCCTGGTGGAGACTTTCCAGGCAAAGGCCGGGGATCTACTCATCGCAACCTACCCCAAAGCAGGTGAGGGGCGGAGGGAGAGGGAGAGAGGGTCACAGGGGCGGAGGGAGAG
>NW_026868415.1:648916-730625 GCF_020745735.1 Hemiscyllium ocellatum | reverse complement strand
AATGTTTCAGTCTGTTTAGCTTGTTTAGCTTGGTCAGTTCTCCTCTCAAACTCATGTAATTGGCAATTTTTGTTTTTAGTTGTAGCTTGTCCTTTCTGTGATTCACTTTAAAATTTTATATTTCTTTAAAACGCACTTTATCACAATTTCCCAGAGGATCTCTCCAGGTGACATTACTCATTCACTAAGTTTCATCACACAACGGTCGATCTGACACAGTTACATCCCTAGCCAGTTGCACAATGTTATTTAAAGAAACACTGAAAAAATTCTCCGAACTTCCCTTCCAATTTCACTGTGTCAGTGTGATTGTCAAGATTATACGAATTTTGAATTTTCACTGAATTGTCATTATGCCTTTATTAAAAATTCCAATGAGTTCCTGTTTAATGCAGTGATGAGCAATGAAATGCTGTTCATTGGCCTAAAACTGTTCTGCTGCTTGTGTCCTTGGCAAGTAGTAGCCAGAATTTACATTCAGACTGACTCTACTTCATGATCTGCAGCCAAATGCTTTCTCTGTAATGCCTTTGTTACCAATTATTGTTAGCGTTGTCCACTTTGCCTGAGTTTGCACAAGGTTGAACTATTGAATATTTGTGTGCACCTTTTTTCACCCTGTAACCACGTCACCCTGGTGTCTAACTCTCTTTTATCTCTGTGTCACAAATCCATCTACCTTATGGCAGAGACTTTGTCCATTCCACAAAAAAAACATAATTTACTGTTTCCTACAATTTCCTGTCACAAAGTGATTTGCTGACGTACAGTTTTAGTTAAACTTGGTCCCATCCTGTTCATTTCTGCTTGTCTTCAGCCACATCCCCATGCTGTCCCAAAGCTTCACCTTTTCTATTTGGATTTGGAAAGCTCCTTTCATCTGAACCCTGTCCCTGATCCTCTCTGTCAGTTTAAAGCCCTGTCCCTAAACCTACCAACGTGATTGCTCAGGACACTGGTCCCAGCACACTTACAGCGGGACCATCCGAATGGTTTATTTTTAAACTCAGGTATGGGATGTTGGTGTCTCTGACTGACCAGCCTTTCCTGCCCAGCCCTAGCTGCCCTTGAGCTGAGTAACTTGCTCAGCCATTTCAGAGGCAAACACTTTGCTGTGGGGATGTCGTACAGATCACGTGAGGATGGCAGATGTCCCCAAGTGTATTTTTGATGAACAAACATTGTTTTGGACATCAGCAATGATTTCGTACTTATCCATAGATTGTTAATTGCAATTAAAAAAAAATGATGATTGCAAATTCCACCATTTCTGATGGTGTGATTTAAACCTGCCTCCACTGAACATTGGGTGAGTTTTTGGATACATGCTCTCGCAGTAATACCACGAAGCCATCACTTCACCTGCTCAAAGGTTGCTCATTCCTGAGCACTGATACCAGGGCATCAGGAACCTAAACCTGTTCTTCCTACATGATTGTTTCGTTATGAAATCTTCCTGCCCTCTGGTGATATCACTCAGTCTCTCTCCATGTGGTATCCCTCACTGTGAGGGTCTAATTGCTGCCTCTGTCAGCGTCTCTCACTCTTGCAGCTACTCCAGATCCTGAGCAATTGAAGTCTTCACTCCAGAGAGACAGGACAGCACAGGCCAGGGATGGAGACAGGGTTTTTCAGATCTCTGTTGGACTTAGTGCCATTCCCGATGTGTATCCCTCACGAGATCACTCTAATTTCCCAAACTGTCTATTCCTCTGACTCCTGTAGGTACTCAGGAAGGTCCTGACTCAATAGACTTCCCAGCTGCTGGCTGTCTCGTCCATCGCCACATTGAAGATGGTTGATCAGCCAGGGAGACAAAGGAAGGGAGATTTGGAGTCTTAAATAAATCCCGCAGTGAGGTAAGATCACTCACAGTGAACAGAGCAGAGAGCAAAGACAGAGCTCCAAACATCGGCTAACAAAACATGGCACAGATACAGTGCTGGAGAGGGAGCACAGTACAGACACACCCCAGGCTCAATCAAACCCCTATAGTAAGTTCTGTTGTGCTAAGACTCACTACTCTGCAACACTCTATCTATGGCATGTCTTGGTGACTAGTGTCTTCAATAATTTGTAACTCCTACAACAGATACAGTCCCGGTAACCGCCTCCCTTCCCTCTCCTCCCTCCACATACTTGAATTATGGTGCATTCCAGCCTACCATCACTATTAATATAACTTGCTTCAGTGTCTATTATGTGCCTTATCTCAGTAGTCTCCTCCTCCAATAACATGCAGCACGGAAACGGTTCCTTTGATCCAACTAGTCCATGCTGACCAGAATCCCTGAACGAGTCCCGTTACCCTGCACTTAACACAAATCCCTTCAAACCTTCTCCTCTCCATGTACCTGGACAAATGTCTTTTACATGTTGTTATTGTACTTTCTCTACCACTTCCCCTCGAAACTTATTCCATACTGCACCATACTCTGTGTGGAAAATCTTCTCCTCCTAATCCTTTTAAGTTTTTTCCTCTCCATCTCCTACTTATGCCCTCCAGAACACAGAACATAGAACATGACAGTGCAGTATAGGCCCTTCGACCCTCAATGTTGCGCCAACCTGTGGAAACAATCTGAAGCACATCTAACCTTCCCTATTCCATTCTCATCCATATGCCTATCAATGACTGTTTAAATGCCCATAAAGTTGGCGAGTCTACCACTGTTTCAGAGCTGAAAATGTATTGCTGGAATAGTGTGTTGCTGATGAACGGCTTATGCCCGAAACGTCGAATTTCCTGTCCTTGGATGCTGCCTGACCTGCAGCGCTTTTCCAGCAACACACTTTCAGCTCTGATCTCCAGCATCTGTAGACCTCACTTTTACCACTGTTTCAGGCCATGCATTCCATGCCTGACAATTCTGAGTAAAGAACCTACCTCTGGCATCTGTCCTATATCTATTAATTAATGTTAATATTAATTACTACTTCAATTTAAAACTATTTGCCCTCGTGCTAGGAGTCGCCACCTGAGGGAAAAGGCTCTCACTGTCCAAACCATGTCACCCTCTGATTGTCTTATATGTCTCAATTAATTGATCTTAAACTCTTCTCTCAAACACAAACAGGTTCAAGTCCCTCAGCCTTCCTCATGACACCTTCCCTCTGTACCAGGTAACATCGTAGTAAAACTCCTCGGAACACATTCCAAATTTTTAACATCCTTCTAAAGCGGTGACTTGAACCATAGGCAACACTTCAAATGCGGCCGCACCAGAGTTTTGTACAGCTGCAGCATTATCTCATGGTTCCGAAACTCATTCCCTGTCCCAATAAAAGCTCACATGCTGAATGCCTTCTTAACAAACTGGGTGGCAACTGTCAATGATCCATGTACATGGACAAAGTGATCTCTCTGCTCATCTGCACTACCAAGTTCTGCTTTACCCACATCCACCTGTTTGGTCACCTCAAAGTAGTCAACAAGGTTTGTGAGGCATGACCTACCCTTCCCAAAACCATGCGACTATCCCTCATCAACGTGTTCATCTCCAAATGATTATAAATGCTGGCCTTTACAAGCCTTTCCAACACTTTACCCAGAATCGAAGTAAGGCTCACACTTCTATAATTACCCCGGGTTGTCTCTATTCCCCTTCTTGGTCAAGGGGACAACATTTGCTGTCCTTCTGCCTTCTGGCACTATTCCTGAAGGCAATGACGACATAAAGATCAAAGCCAAGGCTCAGCAATCTCCTTACTGGCCTCCCAGAGAAGCCAAGAATAAATCCCATCTGGCCCAGGGGACCTTTTTTTGCACTTGCCAGAATTGCTAACACCTTATCCTTCTGCAGTTCAATCCCATCTAGTTATGGACTCCACTACCATGGGGTAAAGACGTTGGCTACCTGTACCCCTCATGGTTTTATAAACCTTTATACGGTCACCCCTCAGCCACCTACGTCCAGTGGAAATGTGAAGGACAATGATATAAATATTTCTGCTCGCGTCCCTGCTACTACTTTGCCACAATGTTCTGGTATACACTTGTTCAGGACCTAGGGCTTTCTCTACCTTTGTGTTCTAAAACCTCCAGCACCACCTCTTCTGTCATGGAGACTCTTTACAAGCCATCACTGTTTCTTTCCCTTTGTTTCCTAGTCTTTGTCCACAGTACGTTCTGACATGAAATGCTCATTTAGGCTCTCTCCTACCTCCTGTGGTTCGACACTTGGATGGCTTCACTGATCTTTGAGGAGCCCTAGTGTCTCTCCAGTTGCTTTTTTGGACTTGTGTGCTGCAGGAAATTCTTCGCATTCTATTTAAACCTATCTGCCACATTCATCTCATTCCCCCAGGATGCTTTCCAGCTTATCCAGCCTCTCCGTTTCTGTCAAACCCTCCAGTATCAGTGACATCTTCGTCAGTCTTTGCTCCATTTGCAGTTTCAGGAAATGCTTCCCAGATCAGGATGATCAGAATTCTATGCAGCGTTCCAAAGCTGTGCTGATTATCCCTAATCAATCCTTGTCGTTGCAAATGCATGTAACTCCTGTCCTGCAGAATCGCTTCCAACAACATCTGCATCGCTGACATCAAACTAATTGGTGTTGATGTCCCTGACTTTCCCTTGCAGCCTTTCCTAAATAATGGCACAACCTTAGCCACCCTCAAGGCTTCCAGCCCATCACCCATGGCTATCAGTGATAGAAATATCTCTTTATGGGACCCCACAATTTCTTCCTGAGCTTCCCGCAATATCCTGGGATATAATTGATTAGTTCCCAAGGATTTGTCCATCTTATATGCATTTTAGAACCTTTAGTACCTCCTGATCTGTTAAGTGGACTCTTTTGAAGACGTCACTGTTCCTTATTCCTTGACTTCCCCAACTTAAGTTCAAACATGAAATTTTTGTTCAGGTCTCACCCATCTCCTGTGTTTCCACACTTGGATGGCCCCATTCGTAATCAAGGAGCTATATTCTTCCCCAAGTTAATGTCCTGAAGAATATACTTGAAGAATCTCTTTGGATTTTCGTCAGCCTGATCTGCCAATGCTTTTTTGTGGTCCCCTTTGTGCCCTCCTGATTTCCCTCTTAAGTGAATTACTCCACCCGCTATGTTCTTCAATGGATTCCCTTAATCCAGCTGGCTATGTGGCATGTGCCCCTTTTTGTTGACCAGAGCCTCAATGCCCCCCAGTCATCCAGTGTATCTCACTTGTGTCAGCATTGTCCTTCACACTAACAGAAATATGGTGTCCCTGAACTCTCATTTTATCGCTCTTTTGAAAGCTTCCCACCTGCCTGACGTCCCTTTACCTGCAAATAGCCTCCACAATCAATTGCCAAAAGCTCTTCAATAATACCTTCTGGATTGCGGCAAGATGAATTTTGATCTTTAACTTGTGCAGAAAGTGAGGATTGCAGATGCTGGAGATCAGAGCTGAAAATGCGTTGCTGGAAAAGCGCAGCAGGTCAGGCAGCATCCAAGGAGCAGGAGAATCGACATTTCGTGCATGAGCCCTTCTTCAGGAATCCTGGTCCTGTGGACCAGGCTTGTGCTTTTCCATTGCTACTTTCAAACTGATACAATTGTGCTCACTTTGCCAAAGTGTTGCCCCACTAATGCCTCAGTCCCTTTCCCTACCTTGTTCCCCAAGGGGAGGTCAGGTTTGACCCCTTCCTGCAGTCCAACCATTTACATTCTGACTGAGACATTTTTCTTGAGCGTGCCTACCAAATTCCACCCATTCAAGCTCTGAGCACTCTGGCAGTCCCAGACTGGGTTTGGAAAGTTACAATCCCTGACCATTCCAACCCTATCATTCTTACAGATATCTGCGATCTCCCGACATATTTGCTTCTCAAAATCTCGCTGACTGTAGGGGGGCTGTAGTACAGTCATATCAAACTGATGGCCCATTCCCATTTCTCAATTGCACTATTATCGCTTCAATGGGCGTTCCACAGGAATATCCTTTCTAAGTGTTGCAGTGATGTTTCACTGATCAAAAACTCCACCCCCTCCTCTCTCACCTCCTGTTCTATCCTCCCTATGGAATCTGTACCCTGGAACATTGAGCTCCCAGTCCTGTCCCACTGTCAGCTGTGTTTCTGCCATATCTATGGTATCCCAATCCCATGTTCTCATCCATGCACCGACTTCATTTGCCTTAATTGTTAAGTCTTTTATTTTGAAATAAATGCACTTTCATCAATCAGTTTTTCCTCAATGTCTGCTCTGCTCTTTCCTGATGTTTCTACTTAAGTTCATGCCTTGAAATTCTGTCCCAGCCTATACCTTCAGACTGTAGCCTGGCACCATCCACCTCACTATGGACAACACCTCACCTTTCATGTCATTTGCAAACTTACTAATGATACCTTCTGCTTTCACATCAGAGTTATTAATGTATATAATAAACAGCAATGGCTCCCGCACAGATCCCTGTGGCACACCGGTTGGTGAAAGAATTTCAATCATAAAACAGCCCTTCACCAGTTGTGGATCCTGTTTGCCAAATTGCCTTGGATCCCATTGGTCTGTTGGACCAGCCTTCTATATGGGACCTCGTCAAACGATGTAATGAACTCCATGTAACCCACTTCATCTGCACAGCCCTCATCAAAAATCCTCAATCGTAATTTCAAACAAAAATCTCAGCTGAATTTGAGAAAGGATCTTACACTACCAAATCTATTACGAGTATCCCAAATCGATCTCTGCCTTTTCAAATTCTGATTCATTCTGTTCCTCAGACTTGTTTCCAAAAATTTCTCTCCCCTGCTGTCAGACTATCTGCTCTGTAATTACCTGGCCTGTCCCTGCTGCCCTTCTTGAACAAAGGAACCACATTAGCGATCCTCCAGTCATTCAGCACTTCACCTCTGGCCAGTAAAGTATTAAATGTATCCACTGGGCCACAGAAATCTCCTCCCTTACCTCCCATAGCAGCGTGGGATACATTTCATTGGATACTGGGGATTTATCCAACTTTAAGCCTGTGAAAGCATTTAATGCCTCCTCCTTATTGATGTTTGAGAAATTCCCCATCCCAACTGAAATATCCGGCTACAATGCCCTGCTCCTGTGTGAATACAGATGGGAAGTACTCATTGAAGACCTCACCTACTTCCCCTGGCTCAATGTACCGATTGTCCCTTTGGTTTCTAACAGGCCCCACACTTTCCCCAGTAACTCTCTTATTCTGAATATCCTGCTAAAATACCTTGTGGCTTTTCCTTAACACTATCTACCAAGGATGTTTAATGGCCGTTGTTTGCCCTTCATTTTTAAGGAGCCCCCTTGTACACTCTATACGTTGGAATGGCTTCACCTGAGTTTATTGCACTGTATTTTCTTTATCAAACTCACAATATCGCTTAACCAGTATTCGCTGCACTTGCTGCTTTTACTATTCCCTTGGCAGGACCACACTGGCCATGAATTCTCACTGTATCACTTCAACATACTCTCATTTTCCAAATATAGAACCAACTGCAGATTGTCCTCCCAGTCTCGGTTTGCCAGATCCACTCTAATGATAGTGAAACTGATAGCAGACTCAGTTATGAGGAGGACAGACAGGAGGCTGTGTGGCTGCAGAAGAGACCCCAGCATGGTGTGCTGCCTCCCGGGTATCAGGGTCAAGGGTTTCTCTGTGTGGTGACTGAACATTCTGAAGTGACAGGGTAAATACCCAGAGGTCATCGTGCACATCGGTCCACATGACACAGTTAGCCAAGAGGATGGGATCCTGTGAAATATGTACAGGGAGTGAAGAAAGGAGTTAAAAAGTAGTATCTCAAGGGTTGTGATCACCGGATTACTCCCAGTGCCACGTGCCAGTGACTATTGAAATAGAAGTATAGGCAGGTAGAGGTGTGGCTGAGGAGCTGGTGGAGGGGGTAGAGTTTTCAGTTCTTGGATCATTGGGATCTCTTCTGGGGTAGAGGTACCCTGAACAAGGGTGGACAGGTTTGACTTGATCCAGAAGGGCACCTCTATCCCTGGGGGGAGATTTGCTTTTCTTACCCTGGAGGGTTTGAATTAGTTTGGCAGCGGTTTGGACTCTGAGTAAGAGAGGTACCATCAACCAGTCTGGGGAAAATACATCAGCCATCGAGAGCAAGTTTCCTATGCAGGATATCCGGGGCACAGTATAGGGAGGGAAAAGACTTCTGGTTTAAATGACATTTATTTTAACACACGAGACCTGACTGGTAAGGCAGACGAGCTCAGAGCATGGATTAGCTCTGGGGACTGGGATATTACAGCCATAGCAGTAACATGGCTGAGCGAAGGGCAGGACTGGCAGCTCAGTGTTCCAGGACACACAAGCTACAGGCGTGACAGAAGGACAAGTGAGTGAGGAGGCGCAGCTGCCTTATTGATAAGGTAGGACATAACAACCGTGCTTAGAGGCGATACTCTTTTGGGATGATCAAACAAGGTCATATGGCTAGAAGTTAGAAACTAAAAGGGGATGGTCTGCTGGGATGATGTTCTGGACCCCCAAATAGCCAGTGGGTACGAGAGGAGCAGATGTGAAGAGAGATTGCAGGTACCTATAGAAATAATAGAATAGTATTGGTTGGAGATTTTAACTTCCCCTGTATTGACTGGACTACCCAGAGTGTAAAAGTCCTGTATGGGGTGGAATTTGTCAAATGTGTCCAAGAAAGTTTCCTAGATCAATATGGAGAGGGCCCCACTCTACGCAGGCAGCTGAAAACGGGACGTCCCCTCAGGAAACGAGGTCGGGCAAGTGACTGAAGTGTCAGTCGGAGAGCACTTTGGGTCCAATGACCACAACTGTCCTCTTTTTTAACACAGTTATGGAAAAAGATCAGGCAGGTCCACAGATTAAGGTCATTATCTGGAGAAGGGCCAATTTTGGAGCTATTTGGCAGGATCGAGCAGAGGTCGATTGGATTAATTAAAAATCACACAACACCAGGTTATAGCCCAACAGATTTAATTCAAACACCAGCTTTCGAAGTCCAGGTGATCATTCTGAAAGATGAAAACTTAAACTAAATTTGTTTGGCATTACATTTCATGACACTGCAATCCTGTTGCTATAAATTCTGGGCCTGATTATTGTGCTCGACAACCACCTGATTAAGCAGCGCTATGAAACCCAGTCCCTCCAAATAAACCCGATGGACTGTAAGCTGGTGTTGTGTGATTTTTAATGTTGTACATCCCAGTCCAACACCAGCTCCTCCACATCATGCTCCCATCCACTGGGTGAGTCTGTTTGAAGGAATTGGAATGACTGGCAAATGGGAGGCTTTTAAAAGTGCGATCTCAAGAATCCAATGTGTACCTGTCAGAGTGAAGGGAAAAGCTTGCAGGTTTAGGGATCCCTGGCTGATGGGGGATATTGAGGCTCGTTTCAAGAAAAAGAAGGCGGCACACATTGTCTTCAATGTTTCCGTATCTACGTAACCTCTTCCAGTCCTAAAGACACGATAACACAGTGGAGACTCGACAATCCTCTCCGGTCCCTGCAGCACTCCCGATAACCGACTGAAAGCCTGTGATTCTCCCGATCCAGTTCTCGCAAGACTCACTCTCTGTGTTGCATCATCCCATCGCGAACACCCACCCTTTCAGTATAAGCCCCTCCTGTATCTCCATCCATTTACGCATCTCCATAACCTTCTCCAGCTCTCACACCCCTACCTGTGTAAACTCACCCGCCCCTACAACCCTTTCCCCTTTGACCAAACTGGAGATGGTTACTAATGCTCCCTTATCTGTGAAACTGTCTCCAACCGAAATCACTGCCGTTCTGGATAATCTGACAGACTCCACACCCTTCATATCGAAATAATCTGCAGATGTAAAACGTCCTATACCTATAAACATCTTCAGTCACGACTACCCTCCATATCTGTTTAGTCCTCCAGTCTATACAGCCCACTCTATCTCTGTTATCTGCTTCATTCACTGAAATACCTCCCTGTCTGTGTAAACCGCTCCATCCTACTAACACCCTTCTCGCTGTAGACTGCTCCACCCCTCCTAACCTCTCTATCTTCATGAACACGTGTAGACCATACAGCCCTCCACATTTCTGTAACACCCTGTGGTTCTATGTGTTCCATGTGAAACCACCTCCATTCCCCACAACCCTCCCAGTCTGTGTCGTCTTCTCCAGATCAGATCATTGCTGTCTGTGTTACATCCGACAATCCTAGTAAACCTCCCTAATGTATCTATTCATTCAGAACCCATCCTCTCCAGCCTCCTGAAACCCCTTCCTGCCATTGTAACCCTCCCTATTTAGAACACAGAACAGTACAACACCGTACAGGTCCTTCAGCACTCAGTGTTGTGTCAATCTTTTATCCTACTATAAGATCAATCTAACCTGCAGACCATTGAAACAAAGGAAATCACAGCACAGGAACAAGCTCTTCAGCCTGCTAAATCTCCGCTGGTCCAGATTCTCTGTCTAAACCTGTCGCCTATTTGGTGACGATCTGTATCCCTTTGCTCCCTGCCCATTCATGCATCTGTCTGGATATATCTTAACTGACGTTGTAATTCCCGCCTGTAGCACCTCCGTTGGCAAAGTGTTCCAGGCCCCCATCACCCTCTGCATAAAGATCTTTCCAGCGTATCTGCCCTAAACTTTTACCCTTTCATTGTGAACTCGTTACTCCATGTAATTGAGTTCCACACTCTGGGTGAAAAATGCTTCTTGCTGTCCACCTTGTCTACGCATCCCATGATTTTGCAGACCTCAATCAGGTCTCCAGTCAACCTTCGTCTTTCTAATGAAAATAATCCCGAACTATTCAATCTCTCCTTATTGCTAACGCCCTCTATACCAGGCAACATCCTGATGAACCTCCTCTGCACCCTCTCCAAAGCATGCACATCCTTTCGGTAATGCGGGCACCAGAACCATACGTAATATTCTATACCAAAGTCCTATACAACTGTAACATGACCTGACAACTCTTGTACTCAATACCACGTCCAATGAAGGAAAGCATGCCATATGCTGCCTTGACCACTTTATTGACCTGCGTTACCACATTCAAGGATCAACGGACCTGAATACCCAGATGTTAATTTTTCGCAGGACCTTCCCATTTACTGTATTTTGAATTGGATCTTCCGAAATGCATCACCTCGCATTTGCCCGGATTGAACTCCATCTGCCATTTCTCTGCCCGCCTCTCCAATCTACCTATATTCTGCTGTATTATCTGACATTCCCCTTCACTGTCTGCTACTCCACCAACCTTAGTGTCATCTGCAAAGTTGCTAATAAAGGAACCGATACCTTCCTCCAAGTCTGCCAACATTCAGCTCCTCACCACCACCACCCTCCCCTTACAGGGGAAGGATCCTGACCCTAACAACCACGAGAGACTGACTGACTGTGTCCAAGCTCCCGGACTGGGACCTGAGACTCCCACTGACTCCCTGTGCTGGGCACCATGACTGACTGTGGACAATGATACCAAGCTCCTGGGTTTGTGTTTGCACTAAACACCAAGACAATGCAGCAGGCAGGTGAGCCTGGTAGCTCTAGCTGAGGGGTAACACTGCTAAAGGCAGGGTGAGGTAAGACAATAATTATGTGAACATTCAATTCAGCTCAAAGTGAATCTGTACAAACACTGAGTGAGCAGCCCAGAGGGACAGTCCATGACCTGGTTGTGTCCCTGAGCACAGTGTCCTTGCAGCAGCATTGCAATGAGAGCTGTCAGTGCACCCTGTGCTCCAGCATTGAAGTACAGAAGCATACTGTCAGTTGGTCCGAGATCTGCTGGGATGGCATGGTGAGGCTGACATATGTCAGATGCCAGCATTGGAGGATATGTAGTACATGCAGCTTTGGTCTGTGCAGTGTCCCCTGAGACGCTGGTGTCCAAGACAGAAGGCCTCAGGAGCAAGGGTGATGATGGCGTCACCAGATACCAGCTCTAAAATTCATGCCAAATTGTCCATATTGAGTTTCCCCACGGTGGGAGGGAGGACATGAACCTGAAAATTAATGAGGAGAGATCTGCATGAATGTGCCTGCTGATCATCAGGAGGTATTGAATCAGCAATTGGCCACTATCTTGTTGAAATCTTGTCTTGACCTGTACAGCACAGGAACAGGCCTGTCAGCCCATTAAGTTGCACTGATACTTGATGCCTTTAGAAGTTATAAAATGTTGTATATCATTATATTCCCTGCTAACTCATGTACATGTCAATATACCATCATTGCTGTTGTATATTCTTCTACAGCCTCCTCCATCAGTGCATTCCAGGCACTTTCACATTCTGTCTGGAGCACAGCAAAAAAAAAACTTGCTTCTCATATCTCCTTTAAATATTCCCCAATTACCTAAAACTTATGCCCCCTAGCAATTAATGTTCCTACTCTGGGGAACAGAAAGACTGCAACTGTCTATTCTATCCATACCTCTCATAATTTTGTAAACCTTTAACAGGTTCCACTTATGTCTAGTATCCTCCAAACCAGACAACATCCTAGTAAATGGTTTTCAAACCCTGTCCAATACTTCGACATCCTTTTGCTGATCTGGTAATCAGTCCTGCACACAATATTCTAAACGATGCCAAAATATAGTTCTATCCAGATGCAACATGTAACAATGTTTCCTTGTGTTGCCACTTTCAGGGAACTATGGACCTGTATCCCCAAATCCCTTCAATGTTGAAGCTACTTAGAGGTCTTTCATTTCTTGTATATTTCTCTCCTGCAGCAGACTTTCTCAAACGTATCAACTCGCAATTGCTTATTTTAAAGTACATTTGCTTTTTCTGCATCCAAGTCTCCAGCCCACGGATATCCTGCTGCATCATCTGCCAATCACCATGACAACCCGCAACTCCCCCAATCTATTCACGCATATCCAGACCGAAAAAATACACCCTTCCACCACTACTGACTGCTATGACCAAGCAGTTCTCTGTCTATGTTACTGACTGATCGCTGATCCTAGTTCACATCCCCTTCTGTATGAGCCTGCTGTAAGGAACCATATCAAAGGCCTTGCAGAGGTCCAGATGGCCAACATCCAGCTCCATGCCCTCATCAATCCACGTTCCCAAAATATTCAATCACGTTTGTGAGACACATTTTCCACCCACACAAAACCATGTTGCCCATCGTGAATAACTCCATATTTTTCCAAATGTGAGTCAGTCATATCAGTAAGAATCTCTAATATTTTCCTTACCACTGATGTAAGGCTCTCCGAGCTGAAATTTCTGGAATTATCCATGTTGCCCTTCTTCAACCAAGGAGCAACATTGGCTTTTTTCAAGTTCTCTGGAACCTGTGCTGTGACTGAAGAGCAAACAAAATGTGTGCACGAAGTCTCAGCAATTTACTCCCTCGATCCCCTCAATATTCTGGGACTAATCCCTTTATCTCCTGGAGACTTGTCGACCTTAATATTTTTCAAAACACACAACACAGCCTCCATTTTTAATATCAAAATGACACAGGATATCAGCATATGGGCGACACCGTGGTTAGCACTGCTGCCTCACAGCGCCAGACACCCGGGTTCAATTCCTGACTCAGGCGAGAGACTGTGTGGAGTTTGCACATTCTCCCCGTGTCTGCGTGGGTTTCCTCCGGGTGCTCCAGTTTCCTCCTACAGTCTAAAAAATGTGCAGGTAAGGTGAATTGGCCATGCTAAATTGCCCGTAGTGTTAGATAAGGGGTAAATGTAGGGGTATGGGTGAGTTGCGGGTCGGTGTGGACTTGTTGGGCCGAAGGGCCTGTTTCCACACTGTAAGTAATCTAATCTAATCCATCTCTTGATTCACCACCCACCATGTTCTCCTCCTTTGTGAATACCAATACAAAGTATTCATTAAAGACTTAACCCCCTTCCACGCATTAATTCCCTCCTTTTTCCTTGATCGGGCGCACTCTTTGTTTTCCTTAATCCTGTTTATAAAGACATTGCATCGTGCTTTATCGTCTAGCCAATTCTTTTTCTTTCCGTTTTTCCTGTCTTTTATCATGTTTTTCGAGGCTTCTGAGTGTCTTCAGTTCCCAAACTCTTAGATGTGCTTCCTTGTTCTTTTTGACTGAACTGACGATTTCTCTTGTCATTAAAATTTCCCAAATCTTGCCATCCTTACCACCCTGTCTCCATGACCAGATCTCACATCCCTGAATATAGTAACATCGAGAAGGGTCAGATGGGCTTCTCAGACAACTCTCACAGATCCATCATAATAGCCCCCATTGTTGAGGTCCTTTAAGCCTTATTTGAAACTCAGAACCATATACAGACATTCGACAGTTTATATTCCTTGCCTTTTATATTCCTTATTTTACTTTTCCTTCTCTGGTCTGAAAAGAAATTTGCTAAAGATGACTTGATATTTTTTGACAGTATCATTTCACAAACACTGGTTGCTTTCTAATTTCGTTTTGGATCTCCCTTCTCCACATTCCGCACTCCTCTTGGCATTCTGTAGTATTACGTTCCCATTGTGTGATGTAAGGTTTCCTGTTCTGTCTTTGTATTCCTAGATTTCAAGGGGCCTCTGGATTTAGCTGCCTGACCCTTTTCAATTTGAGAACACATTTTCTTACAACCACTTTAATCTTCTCTCAGACTACCTGCCACTGCTCTGATTCTGATTTATCTTCTTGTTACTTGTTTCTGTTTACTTGAAGAAACAAGGTTAGACAGTGCCTTCTTAGTCTCGCTTTGTCCTTTGCAATACTTAGGTTAAAACCAAATGAATTATGATCACTATTCCCTAAATATTGTCCTTTTCTTTCCAGATGGCAATGACTCAGTGCTACCTGAGAAAATGTCAATGTACTCATACCTGCTGCTGAGTATCCGCGGTGGAGGGAGGGAGTCGTTGTGGATGGGGACCATTTATTTCGGCTGCTCAGTCTTTAATCGTGTCAAACTGAGTGCTTCTGGAGTTGCACTCATCAAACAAGTGGAGATTATTTGATCATATTCCTGATTTGAACCTTGGAGATTTTGGACAGGCTTTGGCAAGCCAGGAGAAAAGTTACTTGCTGCAGGATTCCTAACTTCTGATTTGATGTTCTCACCATAGCATTGAAATGGTCTTGGATTAACCTGAGAATGTTAGTGCCAATGGATTCATCATTGGTACTGCCTTTGAATGTTGAATGGCGCTGATGAGATGATTACGATGGTCATTGTTTGACATTTATGTGGCACAGATGTTACTTGTCACTTGTCACTTGTCAGCCCCGAAGCCTGGCTGCTGTCCAAGTCTCGCTGCATTTTGACTGATTTTTGTGATCTTAGGAGTACGGAATTGTAAATTCATGAGCCAACCTCATCACATCTGATCATATGAAGGAGTGAGCTCGCAGATAGCTGGTTTTCCAAAGTCTCTGCTGCCTTAGATCTTCTAGATGGCAGTGAGTTGAGAAGGTACTGGAGCAGTATACACTGGTATTGCTGCGCATCAGTGGGAAATGGATGGATAGCCGTGGAAGTGATAGTTATTAAATTAGCTGAAATTTGACCTTAGATTAAATTGCAAGAATAAACATCACAGGTTTTGGGGAGTTAGTAGATGAATTCTAAACCTCTGACCTGCTCTTAAAGGCAGTGTTATTAATATGGTTAGTTCAGGGCAACTCCTAGTCAATGATGGCACCCAGGATGCTGATAGACACTGTGTTGGGGCCTCAGTGATGGGAACTCAGTGATGGGAATGCTATTGAAAATCAAAGAATGATGGTTTGATTCGTTAGTGATATATTTGTCTCATGTTTGAGTGTCGTGAGCATTACTTGCTGCTTGTCAGACAAAATCCGGATGTTTTCCAGGTCTTGTTGCATTTCAGCATGGCCTGTTTCAGGAATGGTATAATCAGTGACCATTCCTCTGTGTGACCTTATGATGGAGAGAGGGTCATTGCAGCAGCTGGAAATAGTTTAGCCTCAGACACTCTCTTTCCTGAGGAATAGCTGCAGAACTTTCCTGGAGTTCCAGTTACTCACACTGGGAACAGGCATTATTGTTGTTGGGAATAATTCCCACCAGAAGAGTACTTGCCCCAGATTCTGATTGAGTATAGTTTTACTCGGGCTCCTATTGTCACACGCTGTTAAATGGTGACTCGATGTTAAGAGTAATTACTCTCACTGCCCCTTTGGAGTTCCACTCTTTTAAATTGAGCTTGCAGTGGGTTCAGGATCTGAGTGAGCCTGACGGGTCACTACCTGAATGACACTGAGCAGATTATTGCTGATTGATCCCATTATTGCTGACACTTTCTATCACATTTCCATGGTAGACCCATCGTACACCGATGGGTCAGTGACTTGCTGCAACGCAAGGGCCTTGCTTTTTGTTCACAGGATACAGGCGGGCAGTTTATCACATTGTTGGTAGGTGTCAGTATTATTGCTGGAATAGAACAGCTTGACTCGAGATTTGCCAATCTCTGGAAATAAATCACAGTTTACAGTGTCCCAGACATTTCTTGACATTGTGCGGAGTGAATCGAATTGTCTGAAGATTGGGGTCAGTGATGCTGGGGCCTACTGAAGGGGCCTGAAATGGATCATCTGCTCAGCCCATCTGGTGAAAGTTGTTACAAATGCAGCAGCTTTATTTTATTCCTGCTGTGCTGGGCTCCCCAATAATGGGTGATTTCATTGTTGGAGAGCAGCAGCCTCCTCCTCCAGTGGTCTCTTTCATTGTCCACTATCTTTTATAACTGCATGTGGCAGGATTGCAGGGATAGATCTGAACCATTGATAGTGGGATCACTGAGCTCTGTCCATCACTTGCTGCTTGTGCTGTCGGAATACAAGTCGTCCCGTTTTGCAGCTGAAGGCAGGAAGAGTTTCTCCAGGTTGTCCCTCTTCTCTAGGTCTGGCTGCTGCTGCTCCCAGCATGTTCTTCTGCACTCATCACTGACCCAGTTACTGTACAGTGGGAGGTATGTCGGGCCGTGACGGTTACTGTACAGTGGGAGGTATGTTGGGCCGTGATGGTTACTGTACAGTGGGAGGTATGTCGGGCCGTGATGGTTACTGTAGAGTGGGAGGTATGTCGGGCCGTGATGGTTACTGTAAAGTAGGAGGTATGTCTGGCCGTGATGGTTACTGTACAGTGGGAGGTATGTCGGGCCGTGATGGTTACTGTACAGTTGGTGGTATGTCGGGCCGTGATGGTTACTGTAAAGTGGGAGGTATGTCGGGGTGTGATGGATACTGTACAGTGGGAGGTATGTCTGGCCGTGATGGTTACTGTACAGTGGGAGGTATGTCAGGCCGTGATGGTTTCTGTACAGTGGGAGGTATGTCGGGGTGTGATGGATACTGTACAGTGGGAGGTATGTCTGGCCGTGATGGTTACTGTACAGTGGGAGGTATGTCGGGCCGTGATGGTTACTGTACAATGGGAGGTATGTCGGGCCGTGATGGTTACTGTACAGTGGGAGGTATATCGGGCCATGTCCAGTTACTGTACAGAGGGAGCTATGTCGGTCCACGAAGTGGACTGTATGAGTTGTGCAGAACATGTTTCTGCTGCTTCCGATGGGCCATTGTAGTTCATGGATGCATTGTCCTTAGTTGCTTACTCCGTTTAAAGTCTGTACCTTTCAGTGCATGTCATGGTGAGGAGTGTCTGGAAAATGTGAAGTTAGCCCTTGCTCCCCATAAGGACTGTGCAGACACCATTGTTACCGATATATGAAATGGAGGGGTGTATCTGCAGCAGGCAGATCGGTGATGATGTGGTCAATTATAGGTTTCCCTTTTATTGGTTCCCCATAACCTGCCGCAGAGCAGTCTAGCTGCCGCAGGATCCAGCATCAATGCTGAGCGATATGATTATATTAGATTCCCTGCAGTATGGGAACAGACCTTTCGTGCCAACCAGTCCACACCAACCCTCCAAAGAGCAATCAATGGCTAATTCACCTGAGCTGCACATCTTTGGACTGTGGGAGGAACCCCCCGCCGACACGGGGGTAATGTGTAAACTCCACATAGGCACTTGCCCAAGTCTTGAATCGAACGTAGATCCCTGATACTGTGAGGCAGCAGTGCTAACCACAGAGCCACCATGCGGCCCTATACTGACTATATGCCAAGGAGCTGCCCTCTTCTGCCTGGCTGTGTCAATTCAGTGGGACAGTACCTACCAGAGAGGATGGTGATGTTACCTGGGACATTGTCCTGTTCACATTATCTTGCTTTCCAGACAATATCTGATTGTTATTTGATTAGTCTGTGAGAATATATAAAAGGTCAATTTATATATTGTATAGTGAAGAGTTAATGTCACTTTATTTCTTACATATTTTAATTGAACCAAACATCAGTTTTTCAGTTGGAAACAATTGAAGTGAACAATAATTGATTTACCAGAGCGCACACCTAATTATTGCACAATTCAGTGACTGAAGTAAACAGCTGATTCATGTTCAGATCAGCGAACACACCATCTTGCAGGCAGCAAAGCTGTTGACAATGACTTTGAGAAAAAGCCTGAATTCAGACACTGTGTTACTGGCCCTCACCACGACCTCCAAAACACTGGCTATCGCCAAAATCTGTCCAGTGAGCTTCCAAACTGGAGCTGAGCAGTTACTCACACAATCCCTCAAAATAGACTGGTTAGAGATACACCTGAACAACGGGGAGTGGTGTGTGGGGCAGACTGGTCAATGGACTAGCACATGGCGCTGGTCCAGATGCAGTTCAACATTTGTAAAAATGACCTGTAAATAGCCATGTCTTGCAAGTATATCTCTTCTGTGTGCCTCCTAATCTCTGTAATTCTGCACCTTGCACTCGATCCTGAATGAAGGTGTTATAAAAGTGATGGCATCTTACATTGAGTCCCGCATAAACCATATCCAGTGTATGTTAGCCCCACAATGTCAATATACAAACAGAATTGTGCAGCTCCATCGATGCACCGGATGATCCCAGCCCAACGTCCTTGTTTATGACCTGAGTTGGAAATCTCTGTGTAAATGTTTGCAGCATTGTTCTAACCATTAACAGCAAAGTCTCTTTACTGAAGGTCCGACGTCCTTTCATAATACCAACTTTTAGATTGTCCAATATGCACAAAATCCACCCATTTATTCTGTACACTGTTATAACAACAATATAATGAAAACAGTGCCCAACTCACAAAAAGGAACATTGGAATGATGAATCTCATTCCCACACCCAAGACCACATTATTATTAAGTGCAAGAACTTTGAAAATATGCAATTATTTTCCTTTGTATTAATGTTGTTAACCAATAGTCGACTCTCTTGCTCCTCAGATGCTGCCTGAACGGCTGTGCTTTTTCAGAACCACATTTTTTTACTTTGATCTTCAGCATCTCTAGTCCTCATTTTCTCCCTGGTAATATTCATTCATAATCATTTTTGTGGTAACAATGTCACTGCGCGTTTAAACATGTCAGTCAGATATGAATACATTTTGAATTGCTTATGTCTGTCTCAGAGCTCAGTAATGTTGGGTGTAAATGTCAATGTCTGTGTGATGCTCGGTATGTAGGCCATGCCTCTGAGAGACTGACAGGTTATCCTTTCAGCTGTTCACAACAAGCAAGTTATGGACTGAACCCAACCAGCCTGAGGTCACAAAACCTAAAGCATAGTGTCCAGCATTGTGCATGTTTGGACAATATTTTTCATTTTTATTTATTCATAGAATATGATTGGGTCAGTGTTTATTGTCAGTCCCTTGTTGTCCTTGAGAAGGTGGTGGGGAGGTGCTGCACTGAACCACTGCAGTCCATGTGTTGTAGTTAGACTTCCAATACCATTCGGGAGGGACCTTGAAACAGTGACACTGAAGGAACAGCAATATACTACCCAATAAGTATTGGGATGGTGGGTGCCTTGGAACAAAATGCAAACATGGTGAGGGTACCATGTATCTGCTTCCCTTGTCCCTCTTGATGGTCGGACTTCAGAGGTACGTTGTAAGGAGCCTTGGGAAATTTCTGCAGAGCAGCGTGTAGATGGCAAGAATTGCTGCTACTTAGTTTCAGTAGATGGAGGGGTAAAGCTGAACTCACCCAGGGAAATGGGGGGGGGGGGGGTAGTATTTCATTACACCCATATTCAACATGTGTCTTATCGATGGAGGGACAGGCTTTTGGAGTGAGTGAAGTGAGTTATTTCTGCAGGATTCCTTGCCCCTGACATATTCTTGTGGCCAATTAATTTATGTACGTCAATGTGTGGCGCTGGGAAAGCATAACAGGTCAGGCCGCATCTGAGGTAGAGGAGCGTCGATGTTTCAGCATAAGCCCTTCACAGGCGGATATGTCTTTGGAAGAAAGGTCGAAGGAGTGAGGGTTTTTTTTTAATTGAAGCGAAGAAAGATGAGCGGTGACTTGATAGAGGTGTACATGATGTTGAGAGACTTAGACAAAGTGGATAGCCAGAGCCTTTTCCCATGGCAGAAATGGCTATCACCAAGGGGCTTGACTTTAAGTTGACTGGAGGAAGGTTTAGAAGAGATGTCAGAGGTAGGTTCTTTATTCAGAGAATATTCAGGAACGCACCGCCAGCAGTGGTTGTAGAGTCAGATACATTAGGGATAGTTAAGAAGACTCTTGGAATGGCACATGGAAGTTATTACATTGAAGGTTATGGAGGATAGTCTGATCTTAGAGTAGGATAAAAAGGCCAGCAGAACATGGAGGGATGAAGGTCTCTAATATGCTGTACTGTTTTATGTGCCAACTTTCACTCAGTTTGTGGATTCTCATCAATTGGTGAATGTTTGAGGGAGTGAGGTGTACCGGGAGTGAGGTGTGTGAAGTCAGAAAGCTGTGGAGGGGCGTTAAGACCAAGACTTCCAGTTATGGTGTGCATTGTTATATTCACCTGAGTGTCAGCACAATATGTGTGGTTACCTCGACCAGAAAATATCCACCAAGTTCAGTTGTTAAAGTGATTCTTGGCTTGCTATTTGCTCCTGGTTTCTTCAGAGACATTCTGCTGGGTGGCCTATGAATTAGTATCTGACCATCCACAGACATGTACAATTTTATTTTATACTGGTAAACATGAAGGTTAATTTATTGGATATAGTTTCAGAGGGTTCACTGTGACACAGAAGATGCTGCAGAAGATTGTCAATTGTGAACGTTTTCACCCAGTATCTGATCCAGAGGGCAGATGTTATGGAGTCTGGGGGACAAGCCAGATGAATCACCATAAGTAATCTGTGTGGTGTGATTCTGACACTCCATGTCCATACATCAGGTCCCTGGGCCAGGCTGTTAATGAGGACGAATTTGTAACATCTGGTTCCTGGTCAGTCACTGGTATCTAATTTGGAAAGCATTTGCACCTGCACTGAGAGTAGTGATAACCTGTTGGCTAGTTTCCTCCTGTCCAAATTGCATTCCCAATGGATCTCTGTGAGGGAATGTTTGAATGACTTCCCTGACCCAGTTTGGAAACTTTCTGGTCAGCTTCAGGAGCAGGCCAGTGTCTCACTTAGTGCCACAGGCAGCTGTAAGGTCCAGTAGCACTGTACCCGAATTCAGGCCTTTTGAAATCCTCTTTTAATCTCGGTCATGATGTAAAGTGATGGGTTTATTGACCTGAGCAATAATCAGGAGTTTGCCATGTTTGTGAATTGGGAAATAATCAGATATGAGCTAAAATTATTCAACTGAACAATAACTGCACCATCTCTGAAAACAATTACATTGTTTCTACATTGATAGAATTAAATTTTAAAAGCAAACAACTTTTATGATTCAAGATTAAAAAATGCATATGTTGCTTAGTATCGAAAAAGAACATGTTGTCTGACTATTTTGCTGATTGCAATTACACATTGAATCTCAGTATTCAAATACATACATTGTTGCTCTTTCATTTGCAAACTGATTGCATATGTGAAAATGATTGAATAATCAAATCTTCTTATTATTCTTACACATTTAAATATAATCAATTGATTTAATCTCACTGAAATGTGTGAGCTTCAGCTATTTGCCAACAATTCTCTTAGTTTTAAAATAACAATGGAAAAGGATAGACCAGAACTTAAAGTTGAAGCTCTAAATTGGAGAAAGGCCCATTTTGACGTTATTAGGCAAGAACATTCAAAGCTGATGGTGGCAGATGTACGCGGGGAAAGGGATGGCTGGAAAATGGAAACCGTACAGAAATGAGATAACGAGAGTCCAGAGACAGTATATTCTTGTTAGGGTGAAAGGAAAGGCTGGTAGTTATATAGAGTGCTGAATGACAAAGAAATTGAGGGTCTAGTTAAGAAAACGAAGGAAGCATATGTCAGGTACAGGTAGGATAGATCGTTTGAATCCTTAGAAGAGTATAAAGGAAGTTGGAGTATACTAAAAAGGGAAATTAGGAAGTCAAAAAGGCGACATGAGATATCTTTGGCAAATAGATCTACGGTGAAGCAAAAGGATTTTACAAATATATTAAGGACAAAAGGTTAAATAGAGAGAGAATAGAGCCCTCAAAGATCAGTAATGTGCCTTTGTGTGGAGCCGCAGGAGATGGGGGTGATACTAAACGAATATTTTGTATCAGTGTTTACTCAGGAGAAAGACGTGGGAGATGTCGAAATACAGAGAAATAGATGGTGACATCTTGAAAAATGTCCTTATTACAGAGGGAGAAGTGCAGATGTCTTGAAATGCATAAAAGTGGATAAATCCCCAGGACCTGATCGATCAGATTTACCCGACAACTCTGTGGGAAGCTAGGGAAGTGACTGGTGAGCCTCTTACTGAGATACTTGTAACATTGACAGTCACAGGCGCTATGCCAGAAGACTGGAGGTTGGCGAAAGTGGTGCCACTGTTTAAGAAAGGTGGTAAGAACCAGCCAAGTAACTATAGACCAGTGAGCCTGACATCAGTGGTGGGCAAGTTGTTGGAGGGAATCCTGAGGGACAGAATGTACATGTATTTGGAAAGGCAAGGACTGATCAGTGAGAGTCAAAATGGCTTTGTGCAGGTGAAATCATGTCTCACAAACCTGACTGAGTTTTTTGCAGAAGTAACAAAGTTGATTGATGAGGGCAGAGCAGTGGATGTGATCTATATGGACTTCAGTAAGGCATTCAATAAGGTTCCCCATGGGAGACTGGTTAGCAAGGTTAGATCTCATGGAGTACAGGGAGAACTAGTCATTTGGATACAGAACTGGCTAAAAGTAGCAGACAGAGGGTGGTGGTGGAGAGTTGTTTTTTAGATTGGTGGCATGTGACCAGTGGACTGTCACAAGGATCGATGGTGGGTCCACTACTTTTAGTCATTCATATAAATGATTTGCATGTGATTATAAGAGGTATTGTCAGTAAATGTGCTGATGACACCCAAATTGAAGGTGTAGTGGACAGCGAAGAAGGTTACTTCAGATTACAACGGGATTTTGATCAGGTGGGCCAATGGGCTGAGGAGTGTTAGATAGAGTTTAATTTAGTTAAACGCGAGATGCCTCATTTTGGGAAAGCAAATCTTAGCAGGAGCTATGTTCTTAATTGTGAGGTCCAAGGGAGAGTTGCTGAACAAAGAGAACTTGGAGTGCAGGTTCCTTGTTCCTTGAAAGTCGAGTCACAAATAGATAAGACAGTGAAGAAGGCATTTGGTATGGTTTCCTTAATTGATAATAGCATTGAGTACAGTGGTTCGAAGGTCGTGTTGCGGCTGTACAGGAAGTTGGTTAGGCCACTTTTGGAATATTGTGTGCAATTCTGGTCTCCTTCCTATCGGTAGGATGTTGTGAAACTTGAAAGGGTTCTGATAAGATTTACAAGGATGTTGCCAAGGTTGGAGTGTTTGAGCTATAGGTGGAGGGTGAATAGGTTAGGGATATTTTCCCTGGAATGTCGGCTGCTGAGGGAGTGACCGAACAGAGGTTTATAAAATCATGAGGGGAATAAATGAGGAAATAGATAAGATATTTTCCCTGGTGTGGGGGAGTCCAGAACGAGAGGGCATAGGTTTAGGTTGGGATGGAAAAATATAAAAGTGACATAAGGGGCAACTTTTTCACACACAGGTTGGTACGATTATGGAGTGAACTGCAAGAGGAAGTGGTGAAGGTTGGTAGAATTGCAACATTTAGATGGCGTCTGGATGGGTATATGAATAGAAAGTGTTTAGAGGGATATGGGCCGAGTGCTGGCAGGTGGGACTAGATTGAGTTGGGATATCTGGTCGGCATGGACAAGTTGGATGGAAGGGTCTGTTTTCATGCGGTACATCCCTATGACTCTGTGACTCCAATTTAGCAATGACAATAATTTGACATGCACTGTCAAATAAAAAAAATGTTTTATATTATAAAATTGTAGCATACAATTATTTGAAAACTTGTAATTTTTAGAATGAATGATAAAGAACAAAGAACATTCCAACACAGGAACAGACCCTTCGGACCTCCAAGCCTGCGCTGATCCAGATCCCCTATTTTCCATACCTGCCACCTATTTTCTAAGGGCCTGTATCCCTCTGCTCCCTGCCTATTCATGAATCTGGCAGATCCTATCGTTCCTGCCCCTACCACCTCCACTGGCAACGTATTCCAGGCTGCCACCACCCTATGTGTAAAGAACTTCCCACATATATCCCTCAGACCCTAAATGTTTCCCCTCTCACTTTGGAACTCAATCACTAGGGGTCATGAGTTCACAATCTGGCAGGAAAGCTTGGCATCCACCCTGTCTCTATCTCTCTTGACTTTGTAGACCTAAATTAGGTCCCCCTCAACCTTTGTCTTTATAATTAAAATAATCCTAATCTACCCAACCTCTTTCCATAACCAGCACCCTCCATCCTAGGCAATCTCCTGGTGAACCTACTCTGCACTCTGTTCAAAGCATGCACATCCTTTTGTTAATGCGGTGATCAGAACTATATACAGTATTCCAAATGCGGCCAAACCAATGTCGTATATAACTGTAACATGACCTGCCAACGCTTGTACTCAACACCTGATCCAATGAAGGAAAGCTGGCCATATGCTGCCTTTAAAACTTTACTCACGTGTGTTGGCATCTTCAGGAAACAATGGACCCGAACACCCAGATCTTGCTGTAAGCCAATTTTCCCCAGGACTTTTCTGTTTACTGTATAGTTCACGCTTGAACTGGATCTTTCAAAATGCATGACCTCGCAGTTGCACAGATTGAACTCCGTCTGCCATTTCTGTGCCCATCTCCCCAATCTATCTATATTCTGCTGTATTCTTTGAGAGACCCCTACAATATCTGCTACTCCCAACAAACTTGGTGTCATCTGCAACCTTGCTAATCAGGCGACCGATACTTTCTTCCAAATCATTGATATATATCACAAGCAACAGTGGTACCAGCACAGATTGCTGTTGCACAACACTGGTCATACGTCCCCATTTTGAGAAATCCCCTTAAGCTACTACTTTCCGTCTCATGTTGCCCAGCCATTTCTCTATCCATCTAGATAGAACACCCTGAAACCCATGCTACTTCACCTACTTCATCAGCCTACTGTGCAGACCCTAACAAACCACCCTACTCAAGTCCCTCAGTATCTTCTCCAGCAGCTTCCCTACCACTGATGTCAAGCTCGCTGATCTATGTTCAAGGATCCTGCAAAGATATATGTTAAAAATCCCACTTATTTCCTCTCTCAATTCCCTGAGTAACATGTGGTAGACCCCACCCAGACCTAGGGGCTTGTCTACATTAATACCTTTTAGAATATCCAAAACCTCCTCCGTCTTTATGTCGACTTGACCCAGAGTACTCAAAGATCTATCCTTAACCTGAAAATCCATCATGTCCCTCTCCTTGGTGAATATAGATGCAAAGAACTCGTTAAGAATCTCACCCATTTTCTCTGACTCTATGCATAACTTTCTTCCTTTTTCTTTGTGTGGGCCAATCATTCATATTGTTACCCTCTTGCTCCTTATAGGTGAAAACAAAGTTTATGGTATTTCCCTCAACCCTGTTTGCTAAAGATATCTCATGACCACTTTTAGCCCTCTTAAATCGTCGATATTTACTGTGAAATGTGGTTAGTGAAAAGAAAATAAACCCTTGTTCGTGTGAGTGGGAACTCAGACCTTTTCAAAGTGTTTTGTGCCAAAACAATATTTGAAATCCGTCTCAGTGCAAATAAAAGCAAGAGAAGAAACCTCTTGGGAAGAGGAATTTTCAGCCACTGTCCCCCAAAAGTACTTCTGAGGGAGAAAAGAGTGAGGGTTTGTAACAAGGGCACAACAGTAACTATGGGTGGTTTGAACACGCAAATTGACTCAGTTAATTATTTCGACAAAGATATCTTCGAATAAAGATTCATGGACAGTATGAGAGACTATTTCTGCGAGCAGGATGTCATGGAACCAACCAGAGAATAGGCTAATTTTGATTTGATATTATGTAACAGGGAAGGATTGGTGGATGAGCTTTGCCTTGGAAAGAGTAACCACAACATGCTGGAGTTTCACATTCAGATTGAAAGAGTGAAGACTGAGTCATACATGAGAGTGTTAGGGTTAGGCAATGATAATTATACTGGCCTAAAGAAGTATTTGACCTGTGTGGACTGGGGGGAGAAAAGAACAGTCAAAGACGGGACAGCTGAACAAATTTGGCAAATAATTAAGGAGATACTAAAGACCGAAGAGGAATTGCATAACGGGGAAAAGTCATTCATATCTTGATAAGGAAGTAAAAGATAACATGAAAGCAAATCATGGGGCATATCATACTGCACAAGTTAGTCACACTGTGGAGGATTGGGCTAGCCAGTGGCCTCGTGGTGTTATAACTGTATTCTTATATGATAAACCCAGATAATTTTCTGGTGTTCTGGGTTCAAACCCTGCCACAGCAAATGGCGGAGTGTGACTTCAAATCTGGAATTAAGGGACGGATGGTGGTTATGAATCGATTGCCAAGAAAAACTCACCTGGTTCACTAATGTCCTTTAGGGAAGGAAACTGCCATTCTACCATAGATTCGCCACTCTCAGACAGAAGGCATTTCTCCTTATCTCCGTTATAAAAGATCTTCTCTTGACTCTCAGGCTATGTCCTTGGGTCCTTTCTCTCCTAACAGTGGAAGCACCTTCCCAACATCCACTCTGACCAGGCAACCAGTATTCTGTATGCTTCAATTAGATCCCCCTTCATCCTTATAAACTCCAGCGAGTATAGACCTAGAGACCTCATATGTTAAGCTTTTCATTCCTAGGACCATTTTTGTGAATCTCCTCTGAACACACTCCAGGGACGGTACAACCTTCCTTAGTTATGGGCACAAAACGGTACACAATACTCCAATGTGGTCTGACCAGAGTCTTATCGAGCCTCAGAAATCCAACCCTGCTTTAATATTCAAGTCCTCTCAAAATAAATGCCATCACTGTATTTGCCTTTCTGACCGGGCGGACCACCTGAAAGAATAATCTTACGATGGGCAATAATAGATTAACCATGGAGTTACAAAAATGAACAATGATTAATGCATACTGGGAAATGGATCCCAACTTTGACTAAAGTCTCTATGGTAATCCACATGCTGCAGAATCTAGACAGGCTGCAGTTACACACAGATGGTTTGCAAACAAGCCTGACAGCTCCAGACCCTGTAATACTCACCTGAAGTTGGACCTGAATGTGACAAGGGAATATTGCCCTTGAGCCAAACAATGGTTGAGTCTGATTGATCAGGGTAAATGAACCTGATCATTCCATTGACAGATCCTCCTTACCTTCCCAAAAAGGTGTGCAGACTTCGAAGGATAAAATCACCACAAAACACCACACAGTGCAGTAACTCGAGAATAACCACGGAAAGAGAACACACCTCCAAGACCATCAGAAGTACAAGAAGACATCACCAAGTCGAGCCCGGTCAACTTCTAGTGGGGTGGTTTGCGATCATCCAAAGTTACGTTCAAGCATAAGATCATTTGTAGCGTTTATCATTGTATTACAATACATTTTACTGTTATAATATTAAATGTGTTCAATAAACAAATATTGTTTGAAAGAGTTAACTCAGTTCTTTTGTTGAATATAAGATTTCAAACACACTGTGCGCCAGATACAACACCTTCCTAATTGCTGACTCAACCTGCAAGTTTATTTAAAGACAATCCTGGTCTGGAACTCGCAACTCTCTTTGCACTTCAGACTTCTGATTTTTCTCTCCACTTATGAAGTAGTCCATGCCTGTCTTGTTCCTACTAATGTGCATCACCTCGCACTTTCCCAAGTTGTACTCCATCTGCCACTTCTTTGCCAACTCTCTTAATAGTTATTCAGTTTCTCATCTATTATTTGTTCCACACAACTCTCTCTCCAGCGTCATTTTCCAGTGCCCAAATACCCACTTCTGCTTCTCTTTTGCCCTTTATATATCGAAAGAAACTCTTACAGTTGACCTTTATATCGTTGGATAGCTTAACCTCATATTTAAACTTGTCCGTCCTTATTTCTTATTTTGTTGCCATCTGTTCTTCTTTGAAAGGTTCCAAATCTTCTGGTTTCCCGCTGCCTTTTGTATGTTATCTGCTTTCAATTTTTCTTTTACCCTAGCCATGACCGTCCCAGTCATCCATGGTTGCCTCATCCTTGCTGTACAATGCATCTTTTACCTCGGGATAAATCTCTGCTGTGACTCCTAAATTGCTCCAAGAAACTCCTGCCATTATTGTTCCCCTGTCTTTCCTGCTTGGCTCCTCTCCCAGTCAATTCTACCCGGCTCCTCCCTTGTGTCTTTGAAGGTGCCTTTATTCAGCTGGAATATTAAGTCCGATTCTACTTTCTCCCTCTCAAATTGAAGAGTATGTTCAATCATATTATGATTACTGCCTCCGAAGGTTCCTTCACCTTAAGCTTCCTTATCAAGTCTACTTTACTGCACAGCTCTAACTCTAGTATTGCCCGTTCCCTCATTGCCTTCACCATAAGCTGCTCCAAAAAGCCATCTCGTAGACATTCAACAAATTCCTTTCCTTGCAAACCATTACAACTGATTTTCCCAGTCCATCTGCCTATTGAAATCCCTGAAGTCACTGTAACTTTGCCTTTCCTACATATTGTTTCTATCTCCTCGTCTATCATGTGCCCCAGCTTCTGATTACGATTTGTAGACCTGTATATAACTCCAACTACGGTTTTTCAACTTTACGGTTCCTCAATTCTACCCACACACATTCCCCACCATCTGACTCTATTTTAAGTAATGGAACTGAGTGATGCGAATGCAAAACACTTTAGCATTGTCTCAAATTTATAGTTTAGACATGGTGTAATAATATTTCATTGTCAATTACATTGCAATATGGCCACAGTGAATTTCTTTGGCCAAATATTCTGTCTGTATTACGGAAGAATCCAAACATGAAACTGTTCGAGAAGGAAGATATGAAGATATGAGTCTATAGGAGATTAAGGTGAGTCAAGTGAACAGTCAAATACTGGTGTATGGAACATAGTAGGAAAAATCCATCAGTGCTAAAAGATATTGGTGAGTTGAATGGAAGCGTAGTGTATTATTTCAGTGGAGAGATTGGCTTTAGGCATGGAGGAAACAGGCACCTGGATTACAAAATAAAAACTTTACGAGCACATCAAATTTTTAGGGAGCTGAAACAAATGTTGAAACGTTCTGAAACAGAATACATTTAAAAGTATGGTCGATTTTCTACAGATTTGCAATGTAGCGGTGTAAACACATCGAGAGAGCGATGGCCTCAGTGATATGAAATATATGAAATGCTGTCCAGAGAAGATACACGCAGTTGACTCTTGTGAGGAGCATTTATTGCAAGAGGAAATCTTGAAATGACTGGCTCTGGATCAGCTTGGCTTTAGGTGAACAACATGTGATCTTGTTTAACCTCAGAATATTCCAAGTAGTCTTTTCAAGTTGAATTCTAAAACAATATTTCAGCTTCTGTGAGAGATTACCATGAGTGGACGGCCTATAAAACTGAAAAATGACTCTTTTAAGAAGATGGCGATTTGGTGTCATCCTCTCAGAGTGTTGTGTCTTTGTACAATTATCTTCCCAGATAGCATTGGGGAATAAGACATTAAATATTCTTAAAACAGAGGCAGGCAGATTTTTGACTAAGAGTGATGCACCAACATTGTCAGGGCAAAGGAGGAATGTGTGATTGAGGCACAATCAGATCATCCACGATCTTATCACATGATGGAGCTGTTTTGATTCCTTACCCTTGATGCTAGCTTCTACATTTCTTTTGTCTTTAGATACCAAAAAAATATGACAGGGTTCTCATGAGCATGACGACTTTTCCTTTCAGATTATTGTACACAGCTTTCCATATGTGACTTTTAAACAGCACTGGAAAAGCACTCAGGAAAGGTTCATGATGTTGTCAAGAGGTCAGGAGCATAGGACAAAGGGAGAGTCTCGCTTGAAACTGCTTTAGAAATCAGATTGGGTCGAATGGTTAACTTTAATACTTCAGATTCCTATCAGTTGTTCTGGTGAGGTGCGTTTCATTAACAAGGCCAGCATTCTGTTCCATGTGTCCAGCAGTCCTGTTACATGAATGCTACCAACACTTCAACAGAACAAACCTGAATGTTGTCCAGGTCTTGCTGCACATGGAGACAGACTGGTTCAGGAGCTGAAGGCGTCTTGTTTTCTGAATATTGCATGATTTTCTGTAACCATCCCACACCCCACACCCCAACACACACACACACACACACACACACACACACACACACACTTTGTAATCTAATGCTGTGGACAAGCCATTTGTGAAACAGCTGAAGCTATTTGTGCTGAGGAAGCGTCCTTGAGGATCTTTTGCAGACATGACCAGGACTGCATGGATTTATGTACACAAAGCACAATCATTGTGCTTTATGCTTTAAATCACTCTAACCAGGGGCGTTTACAACTCATTGCCATTAAGTGCAATCCTGCTCAGGCTCCTTGAGACCGACCTCAGTTAAACGCTGCCTTGATGTCAGGGCCAGACACTCTTCCCTGGTCCCTTGTGTTCACATTTTTTGCTCATATCAACAGGTCGCGGTGTGAGGGCAGGGAGTGCTTTATAACCAGTCAGATAGTTGATGGCTGTGAAGAATTGGACATGAAAGAGGATATTAGACCTTATGATATTATTGTGGGGCAAGACAGGCTTGCGGGTGTGGGGTGGTGGGGGTTGTCGGTGTGTGTGGATGGTGTGGATGAATGACATACTCCTGTTTGTGATGTTCTCACGTTCTGCTATTTGAAAGTAGAGGCTATTATTTTCCTTGAAACTCTGTTATTGAATATTGCCTGATTTTCTGGACCATCTATGGGTGAGGAATGGGCTGTACTCACAGTGAAACTGGGTCTACAATTTGACCAATAAATGAAGCACAAATTGCAGAAAGGGGAAGCTTGGATCGTGGGCTTGGAAGGTGGGCTTGGATCGGCGGACATCGAGGGCCAAAGAGCCTATTCTGCACTGTATTTTTCTATGTTCTACGTTTGAAAAATGACCCCAAGCTCCCTCTGTCACTCCATACTGCCAAGAATTCTGCCTTTAGCCCTGTATTCTTTAAGCAAATGCAATCTTCCAAATAAATTGCTTCACACTTTTTAAGGCTTTTTAAGGTTCTATGTTCTCAGTGCGGTGTGATGAGGAGCCTCTTTCACACCCCAACCTGGGTTTTCTAATTACACTTTCCAAACTAGCCCAAACTGTGTTTGACAGTTTTGAGGGGCTGAATGGTCTCCTCTGTGTCTGTGCACCAGGTGATAGGAGTAAGCAGCCTCTAAATGCTCCTGCCTAGCAGGTTTGATGGGCTGAATGGAACACAGAATCATGGAACTGAGGAGCAGGAGTGGGTCATTAGAAACTTTGAGCATTCTCTACCAGGGAATAAGATTGTGGCTGATCAGGTTGTGGTCTCAGCTCCACTTTCCTCTCTGTGTGCCATTATCGATGACGCACTTCTCTGTCCAATATTTACCTAACTCAACATTCAATAAATGTAAACAAATAGACATCTCAAACATTTGGGGAAGAGAACTTCCACTTGAAATGCCTGTTTAGAATTTATGCACATCCCTCGTATAGTCAGATAGCATGCAAATGTCTAAGTGCTGACCAGACTTCCCATTATGATCGAGTCTGATTTGACAGCATTTTGCTCATATTCCTCTAAACCTCCTTATTCAGATACCCATCCAGATGCCAGACTCCACCACTTCCTCGACAGATAATTCCATATGAACACCTCCCTCTGTATGAAAACATTGTGTCTAAGTTCCATCTAAAATATTTCCCGTCGTACCTTAAAACAGGCCTCCACTCTGAAAAGCAATCCTCTACCAACCTCTGTCTCCTCCCTACAATCTAATTTTGTATTAAATTGGCTTGGGTGCGCTGGTTCCCATGTGACCGAACCTTACTAACTTGCCTAATATGCAGAATCTTGTTGAACAATTTGTCCTAGTCTGTATGGAAACCACCTACAACACTGGCTTCATTAATCTGCTCTGTCACCTCTTTAACGAACTCAGTCAAATTAGTGCGAGACGATTTTTCATGCAAAAAGCCATGGTGACTATCACCAATCAATCCTTGCCTTTGAAAATGCATGCAGTTGGCTATCCCTCAGAATCCCCTCCAACAACTCACCAACCACTGATGTCAGGCTCACTGCTCCAGAGTTCCTTGGGTTGTTGTGTAACGGTTTTCTTTTCTACAGCTCTCCTCCATTGGTCACAGCAAATTATCGGTGCAACCAGGCTAAGGATATGGTCAATGATCTAGGTCTCATACTGGGTCAGGGTCAGCCTCGGAAGAGGTCAGGTTGATTTCCTTCATTTGTTAAAATAACAAATTCATGATAAAGCAAAGTTCCTCAAACTATGATGGAAAGGTGAATGTCAAACAGAATAGAAATTACAAAAATGTACATTAATATTTCCATTTCTAAAAATACTGAGGAGCACAAACATACACCGACACACACACACACACACACACACACACAGACACAGCCATACTGAAATACATGCATAGACATGCACACACAGACACACTCAAACACGCACATAGACATGTACACACAGACACACTCAAACACACAAAAACACAGACACATAAGCACGGATACATACACACAGAACATGCACATACAATATACGCACAAACACAGACAAATGCATGTACCATACACTGTAAAACATTAGAACAGAAAAAAGGCAATTTAGCCCATCCAGTCTACTGAGCGATTGATTATGGCTGTCATGTTTTTCAAGCCCATTCTTCTGCCTTTTCACAACAAGCTTTGATCCCATCTTTAAGCATAACTTATCTCGTTATATCCTATAGTCGTTAATGTGTCTATGTGTGTGTATATATGCCCGTGTGTGTCTCTCTTTGTGTGTCCGTATGTGCCTGTGGGCATGTGTTGTCTCTGTGGGTGTCTGTGCGTGTGCATGTGGCTGTGTGATTTTGTGTGTGTGTGCATCTTTGTATGTGTGTCTGTGCGCGTATGTGTGTCTCTGTGCATGTGTCTGAGTGTGTGTCTGTCTACCTGTGTGTGTCTCTATGTGTGTGTCTGTGTGTGTGTGCGCGTGTGGGTAATGTACGTGTGTGTGTGTTTGCCTAATAGCAGGAGACAGCATTGTTGAGGATGGTTGTTTCTCAGACTGGAGAAAGGTCAGCTCAGTCAAAACATTCTTAAGTCGGCAGCGGAGACCATAACTTTGCAATTTGTTTCAGTAAGTGCACAGTGAAAATTACCCAGAGTAACCTAGCTATGTTGACTATCAGGTTTTGAAAATAGACAAAAAGCTAATTTACAAAATTACACAATGAAACACAAAGAACAGAATAAAGAACCCCTACAGAAGTAGACTTAATTAGGTGTTCTGAATGTACACAACAGTCCCAATAAGCAACACCTCCCCCCCCCCTTAAAAACTGTAAAAAATGGAACATATGCTCACTGGTTGAAGTTAGAAGGGCAGAAGGAGGGAGAGAGAGAGAGAGCCTGACCACACAGCTGAACTCCAAACTGGTACTGAACAGCTCACCGACAGAGCTCACCACTCCCCTTTCATTATACCTTTAATCACAAAACCGTTTAATCCCTGGACCAAACCAGTCAGCTTGGAGGTGGGAGCTACTTACGACCCCTCTTAAAAAAAATCAAGGTCACAGTATCTTTGAGAAAAGGGACCAGCTTTGTGACACTGCACAGTGGTGTTCCACAGGGACTTGTGCTCAATCCATTTTTGTTTGTCATTTATACAAATGATTCAGATGAGAATTATGGAAGGCGTGGTTAGAAAGATCGTGGATGAAACCAAGATTGGCTATATAGTGGACAGTGAAGATGACACAGGGACCTTGATGAAATGGCTTAACGAATCTTAGAGTAGTACAGCGCGGAAGCAAACACTTTTGACCAACCCGTCCATGCAACCTGATTTCCTAAACTAATTGTGCCCTATTTGGATCGGAGCAATGGCTCAGTGCTTAGCACTGCTGCCTCATTCTACAAGGTGACTGACTGTGTGGAGTCTGCACATTCTCCCAGTGTCTGCGTTGGTTTCCTCCCACAGTCAAAAGATATGCAGATTGGGTGAATTGGCTACGCTAAGTTGCACATAGTGATAGTAGCATTAGTCAGGGGTAAATGTGGGTAGATGGTTCTGGGTGAGTAACTCTCCAGAGCGTTGGTGTGGACTTGTTGGGCAAAAGGGCCTGTTTCTACACTGTAGGGAATCAGATCTATTTACAAGCAATTTGCCCATATCCTTCTAAATCATTCCTATTAATATACCCATCTGGGTGCTGTTTAAATGTTGTAATTATACCAACCTCCACCACTTCCTCCGGCAGTACATCATACACACACTCCAATTTCTGAGTGAAAAAGTTGCCCTTGAGCTCCCTTTAAAATCTTTCCCCTCTCACATTAAATCTGTGCCTTCTAATTTTGGACTTCCAAACGTGGGGAAAAGATTTTGACTACTCACCCTATCCATGCCCTACATGAATTTATAAACTTCTAGAAGGTCCAAATGTGACTCCAACCCAGGGCCTGTGCATTCAGTCATCCGGGACTTAAATTCTGGAATCAATACTGAAACCTCGTCCATCTCGATCAAATCACAATTCTAAACTCATTTTAGTCAACGTGTTCAAACATATTATAAAACATCTCTAGTAGGATTTGAAGCTAAAGCTTTGCAGCCAGAGTTAGGGACCCTACCACCACTCTACAACAGTCCCTTAACTTCCCACATTATTCTCCTGTGTGTTTGTTCATCAGCCTGTTCTGACATGCTGTGACACGCCTCTGCACCTGAATCCAGACTGTCTGGTCTCGAGCCAGGGACACGTTCAGACAAGTTCAGGAATTGAAATAGAATCCAGGGCTCTGCATCAGAGGTAGGGACACTACCGACTACACAAATCCTAAACCAGGCCCAAAGTTTTAATTTTAAGTGACAGCTTTCAGTTCGTATGGATTCATCAAAATCTGGTTCACTTTAATGAATAACACAGTTAGACTAATAAGGTTGTTTAAAAAATGCAAGTTACTTGCCTCAATTGTAGGATGTCGAGTTTATGTGCTCTGCCTTCGAGATAAACTATGAACATCTTTAAATACTTGACTATTATTTCCTGATTAAATGGCTATTGTCTGTAGTCTGCAATATAAGGGAAAGAAATCCTGCAGGCACACACTGCACTATGAAGGATCTCGAATAGATATCAATACTGACCATCAGAGACAAAGAGAGCGCATACTTTCTGACCTCAAACACCGATCACTGTTTCCCACCTCTAATGTGTGACTGTTCACTTCCTAAAACCATTAAATGATACAAGACAGCTGATTACTTTCCATCCTTTCTTCCCCAGTACTATCACTCACTGGGCTGAAGAATGGCAGATGGAGTTTAATGTTGATAAATGCAAGGTAGTGTACTTTTCATATACAATGAAAAGTTGAGCCAATGGTAGTGTTGTAGAACAGAACGACCTAGGGTTTCAGCCATAATTCTTTGAGGTTTGCATCATGTGTAGACAGGGTGGTTATGAAGGTGTTTCGCTTGCTGGCCTTCATAATAGAGACATAGAGTCATAGAGAGGGACTGCGTGGAAACAGACCCTCTGGTCCAACTCGTCCATGTCAACCAGATATCTTAACCTAATCTCGTTAAATTTTCCAACGCGTTACCCATATACCTCTGACGCCCTCCTATTCATATTCTCATCCGCACGCCTTTAAAATACGATAATTTAATTTGACCAGCCTCCATTACTTCCTCTGGCAACTCATTCCATACGCGCATCACCCTCAGTGCAAAAAGAATTGCCCCTGAGATTCCTTTTAAATCTTTCCCCTCTCACCCTAAACCGATGTCGTCTAGTTTTGGACTCGCCCAACTCAGGGAAAATACATTCCCTATTGACCATATGCATGCCTCTCATGATTTTATGAACGGCTGTAATTCACCCCTCAGCCTCCAATGATTAAGAGAAAACAGCCCCAGCCTATTTAGGCTCTCCCTAAAGCTCAAATCCTCCAGCCCTGGCAGCATCCTTGTAAATATTCTCTGAACCCTTCCAAGTTTCACAACATCTTTCCTATACGAATGAGACCAGAATTGCACACAATAATCCAAAAGTGGCCTAACCAATGTCCTTTACAGCCACAACATGATCTCCCAAATCTTGTACTCAGTACAATAAAGGAAAGCATGCCAAACACCTTCAATATCCTATCTACCTGCGACTCGACTTTCAAGGAACTATGAACCTGTACTCCAAGGTCTCTTTGTTCAGCAACATTCCCCGGGACTTTACCATGAAGTGTATGTGTCCTGCTCTGATTTGCTTTTCCAAAATGCAGCACCTCTCATTCATCTAAATATATCTCCATCTGCCACTCCTCAATCCATTGGCCCATCTGATCAAGATCCCATTTTTCTCTGAGAAAACCTTCATCATTGTCCACTACACCTCCACTTTTGGTGTCACCTGCAAATTTACTAACTATATCTCCTATGTTCATATCCAAACCATTTATATACGTGACAAATAGCAATGGACAGTCCTTTGAGCACAGGAGTTGGGACGGTATGCTCAGGTTGCATAGGACATTCGCGAGGCATGTCCTGGAGGACTGTGTACAGGTCGCCCTGTTATATAAAGGATATTATCAAGATCGGGAGAGTTCAGATGATATTTATCAGGATGTTGCTGGGAATGGAGTGTTTGAGTTATACAGACAGGTTTGATAGACTCGGACATTATCGACTTGAGCATAGGAGGCTGAGAGGTAACCTTATAGAGGTTTATAATATCATGAGGGGTATCGATAATGTTGAATGGTAGGTGTCTTTTCCCTCGAGTAGGGGATTGTTTTAAGATAAGAGGAGCACGTTTCTAAAAAGACATAGCGTCATAGAGCTGTATAGCATGGAAATAGACCCTTTGGTCCAACGCGTCCATGCAGACCAGATAGCCAAAATTAATCTCCTCCCATTTTCCAGCATTTTCCCCATTTCCATCTGAAACCTTCCCATCATCTGCCCATCGAGATGCCTTTTAAATGTTGTAACTGTGCCAGCCTCCACACCTTCCTCTGGTACTCGTTGCACACAACGGCCCTTAACATGAGGATTTTGCCCACTGGATCCCTTTTATGTCGTTCCCATCCCACCTTAAATATTTGCCATCTAGTTTTCGACTGCATTACCCTTGGGAAAAGGCCTTGGCTATTCACTCTAACCACTGCACCCATGATTTTAATAACCTCTAACGTCAGCCGTCATCCTCTGATGCTCCAGGGAAAACAGCCTCAGCCTATTCAGCCTCTCCCTGTAGCTCAAAACCTGCAATCCTGGCAACATCCTTTTAAACCCTTTCTGAACCCTTTCAAGTTTCACAATATCCTTCTGACAGCAGGGAAATCAGAATTGCATATAGTATTCGAAAAGTGGTCTAACCAATGTACTGCACATACGTAATCCAGTCTCATAACTCATATACAAAATGCACTGACCAATAACATACCAAATATTTTCTTCACTATTATATCTACCTGCAAATCCACTTTCAAGGAACTATAAACTTGTACGCTGAGGTCACTGTTCAGCAACACTCCCCATTACTTTACCATTAAGTAAATTAAATCCTGACCTCATTTGCCTTTCCCATATGCAGCATCTCACATTTATCTAAGTTAAACGCTGTCTGCCACTCCTCGGTCCATTGGCCAATCTGATCAAGATCCTGCCGTAATCTAAGGTAACCTTATTTGTTGGCTATTATACCTCCAATTTTGGTGTCATCTGCAAACTTACGAAATATACCTCCTATGTTCATATCCAAATCATGTATATACATGATGAAAAGTAACAGAACCAGCACCGATCCTTGTGGCACTCCACTGGTCACAGGCATCCAGTCTGAAAAACAACTCTCCACCACAACCCGCTGTCCTCGACTTTTAAGCCAGTTCTGTATCCAACTGGTTAATTCCTCCTGTATTCCATGTGACCGAATCTTGCTAACCAGTCTCCCATACAGAACCTTGTCGAATGCCTAACTGAAGTCTATATAGATCACATCCAGGGTTCAGCCTTCATCAATCCTCTCCGTTACTTCTCAACAAAAAAACAATCAAGTTATGAGACATGATTTTCCAGGCACAACCCAATTTGCCTATCCTGATAAAGCATTTTTGCCCAAAATGTCTATTTTCCTGCTCCCCAGATGCTGCCTGACCTGCTGTGCTTTTCCAGCACCACTCTAATCTCGACTCTCATCTCCAGCATTTACAGTCCACACATTTGCCTATACCTAATGTGTCTTTCCAAATGCATATAAATCCTCTACCTCATGATTCCCTCCAACAACGAGCCGACCACTGATATCAGGCTCACCAACCTATAGTTCCCTAGCTCTTCCTTTCCGTTTTGTTTAATAGCACAACTTTAGTCAAATTCATGAATTCCAGCTTTTCACCTGTAGGTGTTCATGATAAAAAAAATCTCAGCAAGGGGCCCTGCAATCACTTCCACAGCTTCCTATAGAATTATTGGGTCCACCTGATCAGGACCCATGAGATTTTTTTTACACAGCATGTGGTTCATGTAGGGAGTGAACTTCCTGAGGAAGTGATGGATTGTGGGTAACGTTACTTCATTTAAAATGCATTTGATTAAGTACAGGAATAAGCGAATGTTTGGACAAATCTGGACCAAGCGCAGGCAGATGAGACTGGTTTAGTTTGGAATTATTGCCAGCATGGACTGTATGGGCCAATAGGTCTGTTTGCAAATATCCTGTTTAACTCGATGAGTCTATGTGTGTTTGCATGTTCAGGTATGTATCTGCATGTTTCTGTTTGTGGTTGTCTATTCCCATGTGTCTACATATATCGCTATGTACCACTGTGTGCATGTCTATCTCTCTGTGCTTGTTACATGTGTTCCTGCATTAGTGTGTGGATCTCTGTCTCGGCATCTCTGTGCAATGGGAACTCTTCTTGTTTTTGGGGTGAATCACTGAAATGGGGTCAAAACCACTCTCCCTTCCTCTCCCTTTCCCTCTTTTCTTTAAAGTGATCCAATCCCACACTCTGCTAGCCTGGTTTAGATCTTTCCAATTCTTTCTCACATATAAGGTTACTTGTAAGAGTAAGACATTAAAAATTGCAAGTTACAGGAAGTGCATTAAAATTAATCTCATCGCCTTGCAATGTGGCTCACTCGGATTTGCTTGGATATGATTGCAATGGAAATCTGCTTTAATGAGTACACTGTGTGTTGGAAATACTACCCAGTGACAAACCGTTTCCAGGTGTGTGTGCTTCTGTGTGTGTGTGTGTGTGTGTGTGTGTGTGTGTCTGTGTGTGTGTGTGTGTGTGTGTGTGTGTGTTTTTGGTGCAATCAGAATTTAGATTGGATTGTGCTGTGAACTACTGCCCTCTCTCTCCCTCCCAAACTGAATTCCTGATGGTTTGCACACTTTACCACCACGATTACAGTGGCGTGGGAGGTGGGTTGTGGGAGATGGGAGATGGGAGGTGGGGGTTGGGGTTGGGATTGCAACAGTGATTGACAACAACAGAAAGCCCAGCAGCTCTGGAAGCATCTTTGGACAGAAATGAAAATTGACGTTTTGGATCGAGTGACCCTTACTCAGAACTCGTGTCAGGGGACATTACATCACTTTAAGCACCACAGAGACTGCCAGACCTGCCACACACAGATACACACACGAATACACACACATAGAGGCACTCACTATTCATTGACACTAACACAGACATGGAGAGTGTCGATATTTCTCTCACTCCACGGTGTCCTTGTCAACACTTCAATCGTTCTATCTGGTGTGTGTCAGTATTTCTGTGGAGTATGATTATAGGACAATTTTAGTCTTTCCAGATATCAAAACTGGAAGAATTGTAAAGTTTTTTTGAGGACGGCGTGGAACTCCAACAGGAAAGTTATATTTTGGTGTCGGGTTCAGGTGTGTGGCAGATGCAGATCAAAGCAGAACAGTATGAGGTGATGCTCTTTGGTAGGAAGGACATTGAAAGGTAACATTAAACAGGCTGCACTGTTATAAAGGAGGTGCAAAAGCAAAGGGTGCTGGATATATGAGCACAGATTATCAAAGACATCAGGACAAGTGGGGGTAGCGTTAAATTTCACAAATTAGTGTCAGTATCTGAGCTGTTTACAGGAGGAAGGAGTCTCCGTGCTAGCTTCCTGGGAGGTGGTGGTGACGATGTGATGTGAGCCCACCATCATGCCCACAGAAACCGTGGGGATTCTATTTGTACCAGCTCAACACAAAAGGGAGATGGCATCAGGGCCACGGCTTCTAAGTTGTGCCGGGGGGAAACGGAGCTGCCAGTGGGTTAAAGTGAGAATTTCCCTTCACTGAACATTGCTCCTTACTCGGTTGATGGGTTGTGGATGTTTCAGAATTTCCACACGAGACATCCCAGTCCTCTCCGGTTCATGCCATGGTCCTCCTCACATGGCGGAGGGAGGGGGTCAGTGAATGGATATCGGACACTCCATCACCTGGCGAGGCCCATTGTGTCCTATTCCAGGCTGTTTCTCCTGGAATGGGAGAAGGGGAGGGAGGGAGGGTAGGAGTGGGTGGCGCTGTTGTTAGTGCTGGTGTAGGTGGGGGGAGAAATGGTGACGTGTCTGGAGGGAGTCAGTCTATAGTGTTGTATCTATGCAGTGTTATTAGTGTCGGGGGAGGAATAATGGAGAGGAGATGAGAGAGAGAGAGAGAGAGAGAGGCGGGGGAAGGTGCTGCATGCAGCAGTGAGAGTGGCGAAGCATGAGCCTTGTTCTGGTTCACTGCTGCAACAGATATACAGTGAGTGTGAGGGAGCAGAGAGAATAGGGTGACCCTTATCCTGACAGAGCGGGGAAGGTTATTGATGTTTGTCCTGTGTTGCTGGACATTTCTTCAGACCGCAGATACCGCACTGAGCTGGGTGGGGAGCTCAGGCCATGCTCGGTGGGTCTGGTGGTGTGGCCCCCTCTGGGAAGAGAATGGTCCCGCTCTGTACTAGCCCATCCCCAGGATCTCCGTGCCCCTGTCGACAAACCATGATGTAATTGCCCCTTAATTGCCATGCTCAGGGTAAACTGTGCAGGGCAGCTCCAAACTGTGAAAGCTCAACCGTGTGACCATTGGCCTTTTAAAGGTGGCACCAGTGCCAGGGGTCATGGAATATCCAGGGGTATCTGGGCGATCGTGAGTACCTCCAGACATGATGGGTGGGAGAATCTGGCTGGCATTGAATGAGAGGGAAACCATGGGGTAGGGGTTAATGAGAAAAGTTTGATAAGATAGCATCAGGAAACTAGCTCGGCTTTGTGCAGTCGATCCCTCTGTCACACTCAGTGAAAATGGCTAGGAGATGAATTTTTGTCAGATTCAATCCAACGAGTCGAATACACTGCTGACCCCACTCATGATAACAAAGCTGAATTTGCTTATCCAATACTCTCTATCACAGAGAATGAGCTAAACATGAACTACGCTTGGGAAATAAGGCAGGTAAGGTGACTGAGGTATCAGTTGGGAAGCACGTTCGGACAAATAATCATAATTCGAATAGTTTTAAAATAGAATGGAAAAGAATGAACCGGGTCTAAAAGATTATGTTCAAAATTGGAGGAAGGTCAATTTTGATGATATCAGCAAGAACTTCCAAACTGGATTGGGACAGATATTCACAAATCAGGGGCCAACAGAGAAGAGGAAAGCCTTCAAAAATGAGATGTCAAGAGCCCAGAGACAGTATGTCCCTGTTAGGTTGAAGTGTAAGGCTGCTAAGTGTAAGGAATGCTGGAGGACTGGAGAAATTGAGGGTCTGGTCACAGATAAGAGGGAAACATATGTCAGGTAGAGAGAGTAGGAATCAAGGATTTTTTTCAGGATTCATTCACGGGATGAGGGTATCGCTGGTTGGGCCTGCATTTATTGCCGATCACTAATTGCCTAGAGGGCAGTTAAGAGTCATTGTTGTCAGTCTGGAGTCACATGTAACCAAGGACAGGTGAGGATGACAGTTTACTTACTTCAAGCACATCAGTTGAGTTTTTCCAAAAATCAAAAATGTATTTATCATCATCATTAGCCTCTTAATTCCATATTTAAAGTCAATGTCCAGTGAGTCTAAAGCCAGTCGGAGTATACTTAAGCGGGAAATAAGGAGGCCATGATGGGGACATGAGATAGTCTTGGCAAATAGGGTTAAGGAGAATCCAAATGTACTCTACCCATACATTAAGGAGAAAAGAATAACTCCGAAGAGTTTTGGGCCACTTTAAGATTAGCAAAACTGCCAATGTGCGAAACCACAGGAGATGGAGGCGACACTGAACAAGCATTTCGACTGTGCAGAAGGATATGCAAATAACAGTGGTATCGTGAAAAGTGTCTGCATGACAGAGGAGGAGATGCTAGACTTCGTAAAGCCTGTAAAAGTGGGAAAATCCCCAGGACCGGATCAGGTGTACCCTAGAACTCTTTGGGAGCGAGAGAATTGATTGCTGGGCCCCTTGCTGAGATATTCGCATTGTCAATTGTCACAGGTGAGGGACCAGAAAATATGAGATTTGCTAACTTGGTGCAATTACTAAAACCATTTAAGAAGGATGGTAAGGAAAAACTGTCAGTGGAGGGCAAATTGTTGGTGAGGATTATGAGGCACAAGGTTTGCATGTATTTTGAATGGTAAGGACTGATAAGGGATAGGCAACATGGCTTGAAGCTTGGGGAATCGTCTCTCACTAAACTGACTGAGTTTTTTTTTGAAGAATTGACGAAGAGGATTCATTGAGGCTGAGATGTGCACCTTGTCAATATGGACTTCGGTCAGACATTTGACAATTTTCCACATGGCAGACTGGTTAACAAGTTTAGTTCACATGGAATACAGGGAGAACTAGCCATATGGATACAAAATTGGCTCGAAGTTAGGAGACAGAGGGTGGTGGTGAAAGGATGCTTTTCCAACGGAGATCTGTGACCAAGGTGTTCTACAAAGATCAGTGCTGGATCTACTACATTTCACGATTTATATAAATCACTTGGATGCGAACTTAGCAGCTATAGTTGGTAAGTTTGCAGATAACATCAAAATTGATGGTTTAGTGGATAGCAAAGAAGGTTTTCTTCAGAGTAAAATGGGACCTTGATCAGATGGGCTGATGGGCTGAGGCGTGGCAAATGGTGTTTAATCTAGGTAAATGTGAGGTGATGCATTTTGGAAATGCAAATCAGGAAAGGACATATGCACTTAATGGTAAGGTCCTGAGGGGTGTTCCTGATCAAAGAGACCTTGGAATCCAGGTTCATTGTTCATTGAAAGTAGAATCGAAGGTAGTTAGGATAGTGGAGAAGGTATTTCGTATGCTTACCTTTACTGACCAGTGCTTTGACTGTATGAGTTGAGAGGTCATGTTGCTGCTGTACAGCACCTAGTTTGGCCACATTTGCAGTACTGCATTCAATTCTCATTTCCCTCCTATCGGAAAGATATTGTGAATCTTGAAGGGAGTCAGAAAAGATTTACAAGGATTTTGCCAGGATTTGAGCTATAGGGAGAGGGTGAGTAGGTTGGGGTGATTTATCCTGGAGCGTGAGAGGCATGTATAGGATGAATCGCCAAGGTCTTTTCCCCAAAACTAGAGGGCATGGATTTCCAGTGAGAGGGGTAAGATTTACAAATGACCTAAGGAGCAACTTTTTCCAACAGAGGTGGTGCATGTGTGGAATTAGTTGCCAGTGGAGGTGGTGGAGGCTGTTACACTTACAACATTTAAATTACATCTGAATGGGTACATGACGAGGAAGGGTTTACATTGATATGGGCCAAATGTTGAGCAAATAGGACTTGTTTAATTTGGGATATCTGATCGGCATTGACAAGTTAGACTCAAGGGTCTGTTTCCGTGCTGCATATCTCCATGACTCTATGATTCTCTCTGACCTCACTCTAATATCCCATTAATTATTCATTCCCGGAAATACCAGTTAATGTTGTGAGATGCTATCGTAATGTCTTCACTTCAGCATCCTGAAACCTGTGAACACATCCTCCCATAACACTGGATCAGAGTCTCTCTCCCTCTGTCTATTTCCCAAATCCCTCCCATTAAGTGCTATTTAAACTGTTGGTATTTAAACCCTGACATCCAATTTTAATTGTCCAGTTTTAATTTGAATAACTGTCCCATATCTTCCTCTTGCCTTGAATGTTGCTCACCCGAGAGCATCAGCTTCCAACATTAAGAAGCTTAGAAACAATGTTCAAAATACATAACTTCCATTTTCTTTGACTTCCCAGTATCCTGCCCTGTGCTCCATGTTGGATAGTGGGGTTTCAGAAGTTTTCAGGCACATCTTTGTAACTTGCTCTGTGCGTATCCATTGAAGGCCTGTGTCAATCACTCGCTTCTGATCGTGTGCTCAGTAACATGAGGAATCCCCTCAATTGTTACTGATTCTGACCAGGCTTCCTATTTGTATTTAAGTGTCATTTGACTTAATTCTAGTTTTGGTACATTTGTGGAAATGTTGTGGATGGTTTCCTGGAGGCTGTGCTTTAAGCTGCTGCCCTGGGGCATTCAGGAAGACCAGACGCTTTGCTGACCCACTCTGGATGGGTCATAGAGGCTGCGATTAGGGCACCTGGGTCTGCAACATGAACAACGAATGGAGCAGAGGCTGCAGAGAGGGGAATGAGGAAATCACATTCAGATCAGCCGTGGTCTAAAAGAATGTTGGAGCAGGATTGAATGGCTCGCTCATGTAACTTATTCGGATATTTCTGTCAGTAACAAGACAATTCCCCTTCTCTCCCAGTGACCCATACTGATGGGGCGTGAGTCAACTCCTTGTATTCCTGCGTAACGTGATCCTGGGGCCTCACTCGCCCCCTGATTTCCCCCGTCCCAGTCTCGAGCAGTTGAGTGACTATCTCCTGTTCCTGTGTCCCAGTCTCGGGCAGTTAAACGACTGCCTCCTGTTCCTATGTCCCAGTCGAGAGCTGTTGAGTGACTTCCTCCTGTTCCTGTGTCCCAGTCTCGAGCAGTTGAGTGACTGCCTCCTGTTCCTGTGTCCCAGTCTCGAGCAATTGAGTGACTGTCTCCTGTCCCTGTGTCCCAGTATCGAGCAATTGAATGACTCCCTCCTGTTCCTGTGTCCCAGTCTCGAGCAGTTGAATGACTGTCTCCTGTTACTGTGTCCCAGTATCGAGCAGTTGAATGACTGCCTCCTGTTTCTGTGTTGTTCGTGAAGAAGGGCTCATGCCCGAAACGTTGACTATACTGCTCCTTGGATGCTGCCTGACCTGTTGCACTTTTCCAGCAGCACATTTTCAGTCATGTTTCTGTGTCCTCATCTCGAGCAGTTGAGTGACAGCCTCCTGTTCCTGTGTCTCAGTATCGAGCAGTTGAATGACTCCCTCATGTTCCTGAGTCCAAATCTCGAGCAGTAGAATAACTGCCTCCTGTTCCTGTTTCCCAGTCTCGAGCAGTTGAGTGACTGCCTCCTGTTTTTCCATGTTTCTGAGCAGCAGCGTCAGTGCTCTGAAGAATGTCTCAAGGTTATGCAAGGACCTGATATCATTGCATTTCAATATGGAAGCAGCATTACAGAAAAGTATCTAGAAACCTCCTCACCAGACATGTTTTGCAGCTGCTATGTTATTTTATCCCTGTCCCCTAAAGAAACAGGGCAAAACATATACAATCCAGCAGTGCTCCGGCAATTCTCTCACATACAGGGAAGAAAGATTAAAAAGATTGAAAGACTTATAATCGATCTCTCGGCAAACCTTATCCATTGCATTCAAACTGAGTAGATTCTCTCTTTCATTGTGATATGTAACATGATGTATGAAATTGGTTAACTGAATGTGTTTGTTTGGTGATTGTGATTAATGTCAGTCTCCGTGAATTATAATTATCCCAGTGGAGGGTGTCCATCTTTAAATGATAAATGAGCTCTGTTCAATATGTCATCCCATGGTACGAATGGGAGCAACACGGACAGCACTAACAGGGATCAGCAGCTCCAGAGAGAAGGGGAGGAGAGATCAGAATCTGAGAACATTAAACTGGAATGTTCCAACAATGGATCAAAATCTGAAAACAATAAACTGGAATGTTCCAACAATGGACAGGAGTTTATCCGGTTATGTTTCAATTCTTTCTACATATTATTGGTGGCCATTATCACCGAGGATCAAATATGCACTTTACGTTATTCTATATTTTTATTATCCTATCCTGGCTATTGTTGGTGTCCCTGGTAAGTTTCACTTTCCATTTATTATTTGTATTAACAATGTGCGACTACATTACTCTTCTTTTTCAATTACTCTACTCTGTAAACATTCACTCTCCAAACCACCAGGAACAACAACAGTGAACTTCTTTCAATCTTTCTCTCCTTCTTTAGTTCTGACCCTGCACCTTGTGGGGTGAACTACTCTGTTTCAGCTATGAACCAGGATTCATTGTATCACTGCCCTTGCTATTTGAATATTGAAAGGTTGGAGGACACTATCTTCTGTTCTGGATACAAATTCCATTTCCTTCCTCTGACTCCATCTCACCCCTGGTCAATAACTGAGGCTGGAACAGATGAGCCACATCTATGGTGATCCTTTTAGCCATGAGCTGATTACAGACACCATATCCTGACCATTTCTAATTTTAACTACCAACACCTGCAGAATATACTTCACTGGTTCATCCCATCTGCTACTTTAACTTTGAGCTATAAAATACGGTCTTAATGAAGCCAATAATCTGCTGCTGACTCTCCCAGCTTCAAACCTGCCAAAGCTAATCTGAGGCTGATACTCCATGGCTTGTATCTAAACGCAGACCCAAATCCCAGCATTCCTGTACGGATTGATTTATATTGTTTTTGGTTCTGGCAATGCCTTTCCTTTAATATTCACAATCACGTTGTCACCTCTGTCTATGATACTGTTCTCAGTCTCTATCTGTTAATTACACAAACCTTTGTCAGTTGTTCACATTTAATCTGATTTCCTCCATGTCTGTCCTCTCTCAAACAACGATTGTCATATCTACTGTCATACACAAACGCGCGTGCACACACACAACACACACACACACACACACACACATCTCTCGCCTTATACTGGTGCAGTGGAGATACAGAACCATACATTTGTCACTCACTGCATGGGTTGCAAAATTTCCCGTGCAAGACTTTTATGCAGTGCACGTATAGTAGCAATATACTGGCAAAGATTTGCCAGCCTCCCCATGCCAGGCAGATATTCGAGTTTATAGTGTAGTCCACTTGTATGGTCTGCACAGCTCTCCATTCTGGCTGGTACCTTGTCCCAGTTAATGGTGTCTGGGATGGTTCTGTGAGGCAGATTCAGAATTTGATGTAACGCACCATTTCAACTGATCTGGCAATAATTTTACAATAATCTGGCTGTAATGAATGTTTCCATTCTTGTGATTGGACCCACCATTGCCTCACTTTTCCAATCACTCCCACTCCCCTGTCTCCTTATCCATATTTTCACAACATGGTATCAGTTAATTCATTGTTTGTTTTCCTGTACCTTTCCCCTAGTGTTGTTTTGTGGCTCCCGAATGTATCAAGTATTGGTATTGTGAAGCTCAGAAACAATGAAATGGTATGTGGGGGACTGTTGTTCCATGTTGTGTAGTGGGGTCTAGCAGCTTTGAGACATGCCTTTGACACTTGGTCTGTGCCTGTCCACTGAAAGCCTGTTTGTCCCTCTCAGATGATCCTGTGGTCAGTAACATGAGGAGGCCCCTCGGGTATTATTGTAAAGGACCAGGCGTCTAACTTGTAGCTGAGGGCATCTGACTGACTCCTGTTACTGAAACATTATTGGAGATGCTGCAGATGGTTTGCTGGAGGTTATGCTGTGAGCTGCCTCAGACGTTCAGGGAGACCTGAGGATGTGGTGACCCAACTCTGGATGGAGCAACGGGAGTGTAGTGACAGCATCTGGGTCTGTAACATGAACAACAAATGGAGCAGAGGCTGCAGAGAGGGGAAGCTCTGAAACCATGGTGTGAGTGTGTGTGGGGAAGTGAATCTGCCAAATCTGTCTGTGTTATCACAAGGATACATGCATCCTCACACTCTCTCCCTTAAATACACCCATGCAGTCTCTCCCTCACCACCCTGCACACAAACACACTCCCCCTCTCTCACATGCAAATACACACACACACACACACACACACACACACACACACACACTCCCCTCTCTTACACGCAGGCACACCCTGTCTCTCTTCCCCTCACGCAGACACTCCACCTCGGTCTCAAACACACATATCCACGTATACGCAAACACACATGCACACGCTCACACATAAATCTGGTCTGAATTTGCATTTGCCGATTTGTGTTTGCAGATACATTATGTTTTGTCAAAAATATACAATTTGTATATAGTCAGTCAATGCGGTAGTTTTCATTTTACACGTTTTTAACCTACCATCAGATACTTCTCTGAAATTATCTCTCAATCTCCCTGTTCTTTTACCAAGCTCCTCCCATTTGGTGGCATTTCAGTTGATTCATGGCCGCTTTCTGGTAGTGAGTTTCACGCCCATAGCACACCGTTGTCCTGGCACAATGGAGATATGGAGCTGGAAATGGATGGGAGCTGCACATCCTATCACTTCCAACATGGGCTGCAAGTTTTCCCACGTAGAGCAATGATCTAACACAGTGTTACTCAGCAATGCAGTGGTTGGTGTGGACAGCTGTACATTCTGGAAAGGTAACTGCTCTAGATTAACAGATAACTTCATTGCTATTCACTGCAGAGCTCCCCATGCTGGAAAGAAACCTAGTCCATGTTTATGGAACAATGCACTTGTGTGCTCTGCAGGTTTATATATCAATGCACTGTTGGACGGACAAGAAGTGGACTGGTGAGCTCTGAACATTGATCAATCCTGGACGAATTGTTAAGCAATACACTGGCCTGGTTTACGCTTAATGTTGAACAGATATCTCATCTGGGCTTATACATGTGTGGGCATGATCTGTGAGGTGGATTGAGAGTCCGATATAATTCCTGATATAACTATCACTCCTCCAGCTCGGTCCATTCCGCTATTTAACCCCATACTTCTGCAACATGTTGTCCATTAAGTAATTACCCAAGTAAAACGTGAATATCTGTCGCTCTTGTATTGGAAATGGAGATCGTGACTTGGACCGAACACGTTTTTTTAATATTTTAAAGCTAAATGTGAGGTGTTGTGTTTCAGATACAATTTGCTTGTTCGAGATATTCAAATTAAGCAAAGCACAATTTATTCAAACATTGTTTGGTTGCAAGTACCACAAGGAATGGAATGTATCTGCACTGTCTATGGCACGGTAGGAGTCTCTCAAAAATGCCTAACCCCACCTAAGCAGTTAAATTATGGTATGTTCAATGTCAAATTAAACAGAAATAAATCAAACGAAAGGATGCAGCAGGCCTGGTGATCAGACACAGACGGTCTCGGGACTCTAGCAATTTCTACATTGCCAAAACACAGTAGAATCATCAAGCTTGTGAAGGGAAAGCATCATCTCTCTCCCTCACCTCTATTTTAACAACTGGAGATGTGTCATTAACCCAATAGTCAGCGATGTCAACATCCCACCCACACCAAGTATTATTGTGTTATATCAGGGTTATCGTGAAAGGAGTTAACTGGAGCTGTTTGTTCAGTGACTGTGATTGTAATCAGTCTTCCTGGATCTAACTGGGTCACGAGAGGCTTTACCTCGTCCATAATTATGGGATTATTTCAATTTGTTATGCCATAGTATTTGGGGCAGTGTAATCCTCAACACGATTGGGATCAGCAGCTAGAGAGAGTGGAAGAGATCAGAATCTGAAAACATTAGAATGTTCCAACAATGGATCAGAGTCTGAGAACATTAGACTGGAATATCCCAACAATGGATTTTAATCTGACAACGTTAGATTGGAATGTCCCAACAATAGACAGGAGTTTATCTGCGGGTCTTTACTGGCTTTCTCGGGATTGGGCAAGGTTACAGTTGCGGATAGAAGCCGTACTCATGATTATTCAAGCTGGGTACTATCCCATCCTCGCTATTATTGGTGTTCCTGGTAAGCCTAACTCTGTCAATTCTATCAGCGATGGTGAAGGTTATTGATATTCCAGTTAATTATATTTAACAAATATATGAACATTCTGTCACAAATTCCTCATGTAATTCAGAGGCATAGGTTATGACTCTAAAACCATTGTTTGAAACCCTCCCACAGCCGATGTCGAAACTTAAATTCGAATGTCAAAAGTTGGAATGAAACCTAATTTCCCTCATGGCAGCCATAAACCATCAGGATTTTTTCCCTTATTTTAATGCTGATCTTTGTTAAAGAAACTGAAAAGTTTTGCCCTGTTTGGACTAAGTGTGATTTCAGACCCACAACAATGTAATTGGCTCCATATTGCCTTCACAAATGTCTGCGTGGTCAAGGGCAGATACTGATGGCCAACAAATGCTGCCCGTGCCAGTGATGCTGGCATCCCGGGAATCAACAACATTAAAGGTGACATTACCAAGGAAATGTGGATGCTGGAGATGTGAAATAACATTCTCCAGAGTCTGAAGAAGTGTTGGAGATTCTCAGCAGGTATGACAGTCTACCGGACTGGAGAAAAACAGATAACGTTTAGAGTTCATTGAACATATCAAAACTAAATGCAACTAATTAAGAATATTATTCAAATCAGGGTTGGTTGGAAGGATGAATGGGAGGTTTGTGTTGAATGGGTGGAGGAATGTCCAGCAAGAGGGAGAGAGAAAGAGAGAGAGAGAGAGAGCGAGAGAGAGAGAGAGAGATGGAGAGGAAGAGAAAGGAAAAGCAAACAAAAGGATTGCTGATGATGGACTGGAAGGAATGTAGGACGGGAGCTTACTCGAACATTTCCCCTTTACCCATATTCCTGAATATCACATCCATTTCAGGATGTCCCTGCTTGAATTGAGTAATGTTCCCCGTGTCTCTCTGAGTGTGGTGATCAACTCCATCGGCAATACTAGTGCTGAGATACCGAGAAACACAATGTTATATTGTCAACTGCTTCTTTGGAAAGTGGAACTGTTACTGTGGGACTGTGCAGAGATGCAACAGCCTTCTCAGCTAGGAAGAGAAACTGAGGAGTCAGAGGCATTTTCAACACTGAATGGTTGCGCCATGGGTGTGGGGAACTGACTTGCTGCTGTCATTGGAATGTCAGTGGAGTTTCTGTGGATGGTGTTCTCAGGTTTTTATTGTCAGTTGCTGCGTTCATTCAGGTCGGCCCGAGGTCCTTTTGACCCCACTCCAGACACTGCATTTTCAGTGTATCTGTGTCCACGGTAAACAAATGGAGCTGAGACTACAGAGAAGGGAAGCTGTGTAAACAGGGTGGGGCTGGGAGCTGCACATTCCTCCCTGGGATTTCGAGGAACATTTGTCTAAGCTGGATCCATTCCAAGTGTAAAGTGACAAACCAGTTAGTTTCAAAAATGAGGTGGTCACTGAACTGTGTCCTCTCCTTCAGTATAACCTGTAGCCTCACATCAGGCACAGGACTGTACTGACTCTTACCATGAAGTGAACTGGATTGATTCTGGAACTTTCCAGTCAGGAGTGGGTAATACATCCACCATCTCTGAAGTGCAGTCCTCTGATGTATTCCCAAGTTGACAGAAGCCATCTGCCTGCTGAGAGGAATTCATTGGTTCCATCTCCACAGGGGAAGGTACAGAAACTAATTTCCAGAAATATTAGGGAACTGAAGATTAGTGAAAATGAAAAACTGCAGGAAATTAGAATTAATGAAGAGTATGCTTTTTGAAAATCTAATTAAATTGAAGTGTCATGAGTTACTGAATCTGCTGAGCTGCATCCCAGAGTATTGAGGAGGTGGCGATAGAGCTAATGAAATAATTATTGATTATTTTGCAAAGCTGGTTAGATTCTGGAAAGGATCCTGCAGACTGGAAAGCAGCTATTGTAAACTGAAATATTTAAAACAGGATGGAGAGGGCAAACAGAAAACTAAATAGGTAGTTGTCAGCTTGAGAAAAATATTGTAACCTTTTATAAGGAATGTGACAACTAACACTTGGAGAATAGTGATCTGATTTGGAAGAGTCGGTCTAGATTCAGGAAAAGGAAATGATCTTTGATAAACCTGCTGGAATTTGTAGACATTGTCCGCTGTGACATCGACAGTTGAGAACCAATGGGCTGGCAGTATCTAAATTTTCAGCAGACGTTTGACATAGTTGAATACAGTTGAGTGGGGAATGTTAAATTCCTTGGGTATGTAGGTGTGAAATATATACCATATGGATTAAAAATTGGATATTGGAGATAATGAAGGGAGTAGTATTTTCCTCTGGACTGGAGGTTTGTTGGGTATCATTTGGATCAGTGTTTTGGCAATAGCTGTTCACAAGGTATAAAAATGATTCAGATGTAAACAAACATCTTCATTCATATTTATGTTTGTTTTTCCATGGTGAGAGATCGGGAAGTGCTGTTGTTGAAAAGGACCTGGATGACCTTGGTCATAAGTCACCAACGTTGCAGGAAGTAAGTGATATGTGGCTCTTTATGCAAAATGATTGAAACAACAGAGTTGGTATATCTTTCCCAATGGTAGTGTTTTGTTGAGAGAGTGTTTGGTGCATTGTGTACAGACTTGATCTGTTTTATAAATAATGATCTCTTTGTCACAGAGGGAGTGCAAAGAGGTTTTCACCAGACTAAACCTTGGCATGATGGTACCATGTGGAGAGAGTGCAGGATCTATGTGTTTAATTTGTTGTGCTGTGAGAGAATAAGAAGATGAAACTTGATGGTTATGGAACGGACACTCATTACATCCAAACATCTGAATAGGGTCAAAATTCCACACTATTCATTGGATGTTTGATTCCAAAAAGTTTATATGCCTCTGCAGAGCCCACATTTCGATTGACAGAAAGGTACAGGCTCTGAATGATCTCTAGACACTTGAATGCACAGTCTTGTGTTGACACTGTATTGAATGGTCACTTTGTACACAATCCTGTCAGTAGTCACAATACCTTCATTCTGAAAGAGTTAACGATTCTAGAGATGGAGTTCAAATTTGAAAAGTGAATTTGAATGCAGAAACAGGGTTATAGGTAGGATACTTGGCAGCGTGGAGGAATAGAGTGACCTTTGGTTCCATATCATTAGGCCTTCACAGTTGTGACCTAAATTGACTGGGTTGTTAAGAAGGCAAATAGTGTGTTAGCCTTCATGAAACAGGGGTATTGTTTTTAAAGCCACGAGGTTATGCTGCAGCTCTATAGAGCCTGGTTTAGACACCTTGACATATTTTCTCCAGTTCTAGTCACCCAATTACAGGAAGGATATGGAAATTCAGAAAGGGTGCAGAGGAAATTTACCAGAATGCTGCCTGGACTGGAGGGCAGGTCTTATGGAGAAAGGTTGAGAGAGATAGCGTTTTTATCATTGGCGTGAAGAAGGATGAGAGGTGACTTGATAGATCTATCAAGCCAGAGACTTTTTTTCCCAAGGCAGAAATGGCTGTCAGGAGGGGGCATCATTTGGAGCTAAGTTTCAAGGAGATCTCAGAGATCGGTTCCTTACACAGAGAGGGGTGGGTGCGTGAAATGCACTGCTGCTGTGGTATTTAGTCAGGTTATTAGGGACATGTAAGCGACTCTTACTTGGTCACAAGGGAGGATAGTAAGTGTAGTATATATAGGCTAGTCAGATCTGAGAGTAGGATAAAAGGTAGATGCAACATCGAGGGCAGAGGAGCCTGTACTGTGTAATTTTCTATGTTCTATCTTCTATGAAAGTATTTAACAAGTGGGGTAAATGAATTTTGACCTGTCAGAGAGTTAAGGGCTATGAGGAATCGGATATTAAAGAGGATTTGCGAACGAGAGCAGATCAGCCATGTTCTTAGTGAAGGGCAGGATTGGGTTTGAACGATGTGCTCCTGTTTCTGATGTACTCCGATTCTGTAATTGGAAGATTAGTGGGTGGTATTTTCCTGGAAGGTATGTTATTGAATATTGCAGTCAGGGAGACCAGAGGATTCTGTGAGCCATCACTAGGTGAGGTCTGGGGGCTGTATTCACAGTGAATCTGGGTCTACAACATGAAGAACAATTGGGGCATACGTTGCAGAGAGGGGACGCTCTGTAAAGAGAGATGAGGGGAGTCTTTCATATCCCGCCTGAGTTTTCCAATTGTATTTTCCAAATCACCCAAACCGTATGAGGCAGTCTTCAGGGACTGAATGATCTTACTTGTTCCTGTGTACTAGGTTATAGCAGTAAGTCGACATCAACTGTTCCTGTCTGGCAGGTTTGAGGAGCTGAATGGAATGCAGAGATATGGGACTGAGGAGTAGGAGTGGGTCACTAGACACTTTGAGGCTTCTCCACCAGACACTAAGACTGTGGCTGATCAGGTTGTGGTCTCAGCTCCACCTTCCTGTCTGTATCCCATTATTACGTCTCTACTAACTCAGCTTTGTATAAATTTAAACAAAGAGGAATGGCAAACTTCTGGGGAAGAGAATTCCCACTTAAAAGGTCCTTGTAGAATTTTCCCATCCCTCTGATAGAATCAGAGAGTCATGCAGCATGGAAAGAGATCCTTTATTCCAGCTTACCCATGCCAACCAGTTATCCCAAACTTATCTAGTCCCATTTGCCATCATTTTCTCCATATCCCTCTGAACCATTCCGATTTATGTACCTATCCCGTGTATTTTAAACAGTGTAATTGGACCCGCTGTCAACATTTTCTTTGACAGCACTTTCTGTACACGCACCATCTTCTGCATGAAAATGTAACTGCTAAGGTCCATTCTAAGTCTTTCCCCCAAACCTTCAACCTATGCTGAATAGTTCTACACTCCCTACCTTGGGAAAAATATATTGGCAATTCAGATTATCCATGCCCCTTAGGATTTGAAAAATCAATTCCATGTCAACATTCACCCTCCGCCAGTTCAGGGGAAGAGGCCTCAACTTGTTCATCCTCTCCATGAAGCTCAAATCCTCCAGTACTGGAAAATGCTTGTAAACATTTTCTGCGTCCTCTCAACATCCTCCCATCAGAAGAGCCAACCGAATTGTGCACAGTATTCTAAAAGAATCCTCACCAGTGTTCTGTCCAGATTAAGGCACAGCCGTAACATTTTCTCTTCACCACCCTGTCTATCCACTTTCAAGGAACTGTGAACCTGTACCCGTAGGTCTCTTTGTTTGGCAACATTCTCCAGTGCACAACATGGCTGAACGGACTGAAAATGCAAAACCTCACAAATATCTAAATTAAACTCCATCTGCCAGTCCTTGGGACTTTGATGGGGTCAAAGGTGCCGCTGTACTCTGAGTTAATCGTAATCTGCTGCACCACTTTGTTGATGTTATCTGGAAAATTACTAATCATGCCTCTGATATTCACATCCTAGTCATTTACATCCATGATGTAAAACACTGAGCTCAACACTGATTCTTTCAGCACACCGCTGGCCTCAGTCTGGAAAATAATTCGTTATCTTCAAGACACGTTTTCGTATCCAATTGGTTAACATTTCCTGGATTCCATGTGACCTAACCTGTTTGCGATGAGGAACCATATTAAACACCTTGCTGAAGCCAGTGTAAACAAATTAAACCACAGTGCCTTCTTCAATCTTCTGTGTCACGTTCTCAAAATACTCCATCACATTAATGAGACATGATCTCCATCGCACAAAACCATGTTGACTACTCCAAACCAGTCCTTGTCTTTCTAAATGCACCTAAATCCTATCCCTCAGATACCCTCCAACAACCTACACTACACTGACGTTAGGGTCACTGAATCGGTTTTGGTTACCGTTTTCTAGTCCCACTCCTCCACTGGTCACAAAACAATTCAATTATAATTATGTTGGTGATATGGCCAGTGATATAGTTCTCAGAGAGTGTCAGGGTCAGTGTAAGGAACAAGTCAATCAGATTTCTTTAATCTGCTCCAACAACACGTTTACGACTAAAACAAAGTTATTCAAACTATGATGGAAAGAAGAATGCTGAGTGAATATTGCAAATATGTACATTGGTATTTCCCTTTTAAAAATACTGAGGCACAAACACACATACTCACGCGTTTGATAACAAACTGGTAATGAATATCTCTGCGATGTTAACTTGAAAGAACTTTGTTCAAATATTACTGGAACTCATGACAAAAGGAAAACTGAGAGGTTGGCCCAAATGTTATCCTACTTGCAGAGTCAGAGAGTCCTACAGCATGAAGACAGGCCCTTTGACCCATACTGGTCCCTGCTGACATAAATGTCCATCCACGCTAAACCTATTTCTCTGCACTTGGCCCATATGCTTCTGAACCTTTCCTATCCATGAATTTGTCCAAATGTCTTTTAAGTGTTGTTAATGTTAATGCCTGAACTACTTCCACTGACAGCTCATTCCATATACATACCACCTTCTGTGTAAAATTTGCCTCTCTAGGTCAGTTTTATTTTTTTCCCCACTAAACGTAAACTGATGCACTCCAGTCCTCGATTCCAAAACTCTGGGAAAAAAAAGACTCAGTTCATTCAGTATATGCCTCTCATGATCTTGTACAGTTTTTTTAAGAACCCACCCCACCCCTCCCACTCTTTCAATCTCCTTTGCTTTAAAGAAAAATGTCCTTCCTTGTCCAACCTCTCTCTGTAACTCAGGCTGTTGGGTCATATCAACATCCTTGTAAATTTCATCTGCAATCTTTCCAGTTTCATAAAATCCTTCCAACAGCAAAGTGACCAAACCTGAACACAAAACTGCAGGTGCGGCCTCGTCCTGAAACTTGCAACATAACTTCCCAACATCTATACTCAATGCCCTGACTGATGAAGGCCAGTGTGCCAAAAACTTCTTCACTTCCCTGTCTCCCTGTGACTTTACTTTGAGAGAACCGTGCACCTGTACTCCAAGGTCCCTCTGTTCCACTACACAATTTAACATCATACCATTCACAATGAAATTCCTACCTTGATTTGACTTTCAAAAATGTAAAACTTACACTTATCTATAATAAACACGTTTCCCTATTTCTAAGCCCACTTCCCTGGCTAATCAAGGTCCTGCTGCAATTTCTGAAAACTTACCTCACTGTCATCAGCAAATTATGTTAGGCTTACTGGTCTATATTTCCCAGGTATTTCTTTCCTTCCCTTCTTGAATAAGGGCACAGCATTCGCTACCCTCCAGTCAGCTGGGACCTCACCTGTAGGTAATGATGATGCCAAATATCAGCCAGGGTCCTGTAGTGTCTTCTCTAGCCTACTGCTGTGTTCTTTGATACATCTGGTCAGAACCAAGATGTTTATTCAGCTTCCTACATTCTAATACATCCAACACCTCCTCTACTGTGATATGGACTGTCCCCAAAATATCACCACTAATTTCCCTAAGGTCCCACACCAAGTCTTCAAGTATTTCTCCACGTTAAACACAGAGGAGAAATATTCATTGAGAACCTTGAGGATTTCCTGTGGTTCCGCATATTCATATCCACTTTGGTCCTTGAGGGGTCGTATTCTCACTGCAGTTATTTTCTTTTCTTAAATATACTTAAACAACCTGTTTGGATTCTTCCTGATCTTCTCAGCCAAGGCTATCTCGTGCCCTCTTTTCGCCCTCCTGAGATCCTTCCTCAGTAAACTCCCGTATCCCCTGTATATCTCCAGGGATTCCTTTAATCCCATCTGCCTGGACCTGAGCCACACCTCTTCAATATCTCTTGTCTTCCAGGTCTCCATCCTCATGCCAACCCCGCCTTTCACCCCCACAGGAACATATAAAGCTAGAACCCCAGTCATCTCACTTTTCAAGACCTCCCAGTTGATGGAGGCCCTTTCGCCTGCAATCAAATTGTTCCGAACAACCCCTGCAAGTTCCTGTCTAATTCCATCAATATTGACCTTGCCCCAAGTTAGAACTTGCATTGTGTACCGGTTTGTCTTTCTCCATAACTATTTAAAGATTAATAGAACTATGGTCACTGGTCTGAAAGTGCTCCCCCACTGTCACCTCCATCACCTCTCCCACTCTATTTCTCAAGAGTCGGTGAGTTTGCCAATTCCCGAACAGGACCTTCTCCATACTGCATGAGGAAAGTTTTCGCAACACAATTAAAACATTTACCCCATGTAAGCCATAAAATCTATGTCAGTCCCACTCTATATTCATAAAATTAAAATCTCCTACTATGAGAATTCTATTGCCCCTGCAAGTGTCCCAATGTCTCTACATATTTTTGTTCCTCTAACTCCCATTGAATATTTGGGGGTCTATAGTACTAACCCAATAATGTCATCATCCCATTCTTATTTCTTAGCTCCACACACAAAGCCACACTGAATGATCGTCCAGGTATTTTATCTCTGAGCACTGCTGTGATACTCGCCTTAATCAAAAATGCAACTCACCCTCCGCTCCTTCCATCACCACTATCCGCCTAATGCAGCTGTACCCTGGTGCATTATGCTGCCAGTCCTATCTCTCCCTTTGCCATGTTTCTGTAATGGCGATAACATCCCAGTCCCACATACTTATCCATGCCCTGAGTTCATCAGCTTTATCAGGCAGCCGTCTTACATTGTAACAGATGCAATTTAATCCAACAGGCATTCCTTGCTCTCTGTCATGTTCCAGCCTGACCTGTCTCTTCACTTTACTGTTTCTAATTATTGCATCTACTTCCAGCCTTAACTTGTCACCTGCTGTTGATAATCCCATCCCACCCCCAAACCCAGCCAATGTAGTTTAAACCCTCCCTTGCAGCACTAGCAATCCTCCCTGCCAGGATATTGCCACCTCCCTCCAGTTCAGGTATAACCCGTCCCCCTTGAACAGGTCACCTCTGCCCCACAAAACTTCTTAATAATCTAAAGGTCTATATCCCTAACCTGCCCAAATTCTTTAGCCATGCATTCATCTGCCATAACGACCTGTTCTTACCCTCACTCACATAGCACTGAACGTAAACCGAAGATTACCACTGTCATCGTCCTGGCTTTTACCCTTTTTCCTAGCTCTCTGTAATCACTCTGCAGGACCTCTTCACTATTTCTACCTCTGTCATTTTGTACCAACGTGCACAATGACTTCTGGCTGCTCCCGCACCCCGGTGAGAACGTTCTGCAGCCGCTCTGAGACATCCTGGACCCTGGGACGTGGGAGGCTACACACCACCCTGGATTCCCATTTGCAGTCACAGAATTTCCTGTCTGTTCCCTTCACTATCGAGTCTGAATAATTACTTCTGAAGTTATTCTGCTCGCAGAACCTTCTGACAATGGGATTTCTTCCTGAAACATTTGGATTTGGCTAAACCCCCTTTGATTCAATCAGGTGGGGAGGTTCCAAAGAATCCACATCAGGAATCCTCCATGAGTGAGAAAACCGACTGGGGTTTTTGTTTTAGCGCACACATATTGCTGTGATGAGGGAAAGGGAAAGAGAAAGGGAGAAACAGACTGTTCCTTCTCAGGTAGGTTACATTTTCCCATCCTAAGTTGAATCAAAAATGTTATCAGAAATCAGACTGGACTATGTGTGCTCTCCTTGAACGTTGTCTGAACATTATGGCTCCATCACATTCCCTGCTCCATGCAGGTGCATCAATGCTGCTGTCGTATACAGAATCATTTCATTAACAAATAATTAGCCTCTTTTGATGTGAAGATGTGTTTATATGTACCTGCACAATATAAAAATAAAAAGCTTAATGTCTTCACAAAATCTTCATTAAAATGAATGTCTTATCTTAAACCAATACAGAAATTTCTGGAAAAGCTCAGCAGGTCTATTAGCATGTCTGAAGAGAAATGAGAGTTAACGTTTCTGGTCCAGCGACCTTGTCTCAGAAACTAGCTTATTCTCAAATTACATACCCAATTATTTTCTCCCACACAAGATGAAATATCCATCAGGTATTCACCATACTCGCTGCTCATGATCGTATATGGTCAATAAGAACATCTCTCATTCTCAGTCCTGAACTGTTCATCCTTCATGGCATAATGCGTTCATCACTAGGCCAAGTAAAGAGAAACATCTTTGAAAAATTTGAAAACCATTTAGCTTTTTTTCAGTTTTGGGCTCATAACCTCCAACAATACATCAGATGTGGCCTCAGCAATGCCCTGTACTGATGCAGGAAAACATCGCTAAGATCAAACCCGACCAGCATCGTTCCATTTCCTTCCAAATCAGTTGCTACATCTTCACAGTAACTTGATGTGCTTCATGTGCTAATACACACAAATCCCTCTGTCCTACCAAGTTCTGCATTTTCTCTCCATTTAAATTATTTGCTGCTGTTTTGTCATTTTCGCAAAACACAAAATTCCAGTCACCCACATCGTTCTGATATTTATTTTGTCGCAAGTTTACTCACTGCCCTCCCCTATCTGTATCCTATTGCGGACGCTCTGCCTCCACTTGACATCTTATTAAATGTTTATCCTGGTGTATGAGCAAACTGAGCTCCAATATATTCAGCCTCTTCATTCAAGGTATTAAACTAGAGTGTATACAGTTGATAAACTCACACTGATCCTTGAAGAATTCTACTAGTTACAGCTTTCCAACCTGAAAACAAGTAATTATCTCAAATCTGTATTTCAGGTTAGCTAACCAGGGCTCCCCTGTTCCTGTGTAACTGCCTAGAAAGGTTGTATGGCCTTCTACTGGGCGGTGTAATTTAGTCAATGAGTTGAATGACTATATTCTATTCCTGTGTAACTCCATAGAGGGACAGAGTTGCCTCCTCCTGACTCATTATAACGATTCTGACTGCTGAAAGGGGTCTTCTGCTGTCTGCTGAAACAGGCTCGAGACTGTGACTGGAGACTGGTCGACATGTGGGATAGGATCAGCAGTTACCATTTAGTTGCCTCAGCCTGCTGCTTATAGAGTCATCTGGCTGTGTACTGCTGAGCACCACTTCTCTGTCTCCCTCTAAATATTGTCTCTTCTGTCTCAAAGATCACTTAAGGTCAGCCTCTGTAATACAGTCATCACTTCACTGTTCCCTGGGTATGCACTATGGATCGCACAATCGAATGGAATGACAATCTCATATCACTTCATGGAGACCCTTTAATTTAATTGTGTTTGACTCACAGTCCAAGACAGCTAGTCTTCTTAGAATAAGAGGAAACAAATGAGAGGAGACATAGACCACCCCAAACCTATCAACAGTCGCACACTGTCCAGTAATTATATATTATCATCACTCCGAAAATTCTAAAAAATAATCATGAAATATCAATATCAAAACATCATGAATATGCAACGACACAGAATAATATTTGTTCTATGTTCTATGTTCTATGTAATGGCAGGGACACAGATAATCTGTTGATACTCACATGAAGGAATTGGTGCCATTGAAATGAAGCCATCATCATTAATTATGAAAATCCCATCTGCTTGCCGCATGTCCTTTCGCGAAGGCAATGGGTCATCCTTCCATGGTCAGACCTCTATGTGACTGCAAACCCACAGCAATGTGTTTTACTATTTACCGTCCTGTGAAACATGTGAACCAGCAACTCAGTACAAGATCGGAAAAACATGTTGGCCTGACCAGGTCTTGCACACATCTCGTAAAGGAAGAACAAAAGGAAAGGTAAATCCCTTCCTCTGACTCTTTCCTGTATGCCTTCTGCTCATTCTCATTCAGGCAGATGACCATTCCCCATATTAAGTGCATTCTTTCTTCGTCTCTCCCCGAGCATGATGTTCATCTCCATCCGCATCTCTGGTGCTGCTGTATTGATGCTGACATACAGATGTAAGGAATTTCTTAATTCCACATCATTCACGGTGCATCGAGAAGGAATGCATTTTTTTATGACACAGGAAAGAAACGGAGATGTGTAAGTGTGGAAAAAATAGTTATTGTGATCAACCTTGAGAGTGTTGTTGAGGCAGTCTTTGGGATATTGTGGATGATTTTTTTTTCTCCTTTATAAGGAATGATCACCTTGCCACAGAGAGAATGCAATGGAGTTTCACCAGACTAATCCCTGGGACGGTAGTACCGTGAGGAGTGAGGGAAGATTAATCTCTAGTGCTGTGAGAGAATGAGAGGTGTTTGCATTGAAACTGGAGGGGAAGGGACAGTCACTCACGATGTACTAAACAGACACTGATACGGCGATAAATTCCATGTTTTCTTTTACTCAGCTAATCCAGCCTTCGAATAAACTCTCCCCACGTTAATACAGTACAGTTGATATGTGATCCTGCACTGAACGTCACGCTAGCCATAATCCCGACAGCAGCCACAATACCTTCATTCGAAAACAGTTAACTATTCCCACCAACTTCTGATGTCCACGGAAAACATGGACATGTCTTCTCGGAGATGAAAGATGCCTTCTTGAGAATAGACACAAAATGTTTCGCTTCCTTCCTCAATGCCAGCAAACCACGATAAAGTATCATGTGCACCACAGGCAAAGGAGCCACAAGGTACATCGTGAAGCCGTCTCTGAGTGCAGTCTCTGCTCCATTGGTTTGTCATATTGGAGCATCAATGACAACCTTCTATTCCTGGATAAGTGTTTCAAGGGGTTGGACGGTCTCCACCTGGTCCCATGGAACAGGTTCATGTGTTTGACTGAGCACTGACTATTCCTGATTAACAGCTTAATGTGCTGACCAGACCCTTCCTCTTACTGTGGAACAAGCAAAAGGATTGAATGGGCTGTCTCTCTTCTTGTTCAGTAGTTTCGATGTGATGAACGGATTCTAGATATCCGTGTGCAACAAGCTTGAGGTGCTGAATGAGCGCCTCTTCTAATTTTGGTAATGTGCAGTATCTGGCCACCAACCACAAACATCTCCCGTTGTGCTCTGAAAGACCCCAACCAGAGGGGAGGTTACACCAGATCCCCATTCAGCTCAAATAATTTGGTCCCGATGACATCCTCAGTCAAATACTGCCTTGATATCAAGGCCACTCACTCTGCCCTGAGCCCCTGTGTTTGTCTCTTGTTTCAATCAATCAGTGATGGTGTATGCATAGGGAGTGATTACCTCTCACAGAGGGACATCAATGTCAGGAATTATCTGTGCTAGAGAGTTAGGGGAGCTGCACCACTGAAAACATTTAACCAGGAGTTAGATAAGATTTTTGACCTGTCAGAGAGCCGAGGGGCGTGAATATTGGGGCATTAAAGAGGAGTTAATAGGACTCGGCAAGATGGCGGGTGATTCTCTTGAACTGCTGTGGACAGCTCTGCCTAACAGCCAAGGCCAAGTGGTACTTTTTGCCATCCCTTGCCAATTTATGTGGTGGAATTATTAGTTTAAAACCTTACAGAACACATATTTTGTACTATTTGGGAGTCGGAAGGATAACAAAGGGAAAAGGAGCAAGCAAACAGCAGCAGGGAGGACCCTCCCCTTCAGAAACAGGCATTCCAGAGGCTGCTACAGCAGCAGCAACCTCTCCTAAACCCCTTGGCAACTTAACAGACTCACATGAATTGGCTGCGTCGATGGAGAGAGTTAACTTGAAAGTTAGGGCTGCGATTGAATAAATCCTTGGGGAGATTCTTGCCCAGGTCCAACCGATCGCATCCATGCTGCAGAAGCATGAGCTGGAGATCCAGAGCCTCGGGGAGAGACTGGAGGAGGTGGAGAGTCGAACTAAGGCCTCGAAAGCTGAGAGGGAGTCCTCATCAGTCGGTTCCAGGTGCCGGAGCAAGAAGTTTGGACCTTGCAAGACCATATCAATGACGTCGAAAATCGTGGTCGGAGGATAAATCTCCGAATTGCCAGGCCCCCTGAAGGTGAGGAAGGTGAGCAGCCAATCAGTTTCATTGAAAGCTGGGTGTCAAAGTTTTTGGGCCTTCACGTCGAGTCCAGCAGGCTTCAGACTGAAAGGGCTTATTGGGCTACAGTGCACAGGGCAGGGCTCGTGCAGTGCCCCCGCTCAGTCCTAGTGTACGTCTATTCATATAAAAACAAGCAATAAGTCATAGACGTTTCCAGATCCGTGGGAAAACATCCGAAGGTGCTGCTGAACAAAGGGCCAAAAATCATGGTTTTTCCAGGATTTCTTTGCAGCTGTTATTCGAAAGAGGAAATCTTTTGATGAAGGTAAAAAGATGCTGAGGAACCTGTGCATCCAATACTCCATGAGATACCCCACGTGCTTCGTTTCAGCCACGAGGACTCAGTCTATACATTTGATTCAGTGGATAAGGCTAAAAACTTTGTGAACACTTTAAAATGGACGATTGGCCTGAAAAAATACGGTTAATGTTTGTTCTCTTTTCTATCTTTCCCCATGTTTTCTCTCCCCTTTTTCTATTCCTTTCTTTCTCCCTATTAATTTCCTTTTTGGAAAGGGGGCAAAAGACTTTGGAATAAGTTGTTACTTTATTTTAATAACTAGGTTTTCTGATGGGAAATCTTGTGGATGTTCTTTGTTGTCTCTCCCCCTTTTTTGTTTGTTCTGCTTCTCTTTTAATCACAACTAGGGGTGACATGAAGCCAGGGATGGGTGGAGTGCTCATCCTGACTTTGTCTTTTTTTCTGTTGATTTAAGGATCATCTTCTTGTTTTTTTTAATTTCTGGCCTAACGCTGGGGCACAGTCCGGGTTTGAAGGAGCTGAGAAGGAGGGGGTGGGTAGGGTGAGTGCCCCCTATGGGCAGGGGGAAGAGTCTTCCATTCAAGGTTTTATAGTAGGTTTTCTTTGTAGTTTGTTTGGTAGGAATAGTTGTTCATAGTTATGATAGAGTAGTTATTGTATATATAGTTCTTCAACTCTATGAGTCTTTATTTACTTATGCTCGGCTCTTTGTAAGCAGGGTTCTCCCTCTGAGGGGTTCAAGATTGTCTGAAAGGGGATATGGCTAAGTGTCTTATTACATGGTGCACCTGGAACATTAAGGGAAGTCATTTGCCTGTTAAAAGGAGAAAAAAAGTGCTTTCTAGCCTTAAAAGTGAAAGGGTTGATATCGCTTTGTTGCAGGAAAACCATCTTGATGTTGGGGAACACCTTAAATTACGATATGAATGTTATGACCATATATTCTTTTCATCCTTTACTAATAAAAGTAGGGGAGTGACGGTACTTATCCAGAAAACTCTTCCATTCACATTATTAGAGCCAGTGAAAGATGAGCAGGGATGGTTTGTGATACTTAAAGCCCTGATACATGGGAAGGAATATGACATTTTAGAAGTCTACTGCCCTCCAGTGCATCCCCTCAAATTTTTGATTCGTGCTTTCTCTAATTTGAGTGCTTTTGGAACACGGCGCATTATTATGGGGGATTTTAATTGTCTTTTGGATCGACAGTGGACAGGATGCTTTGTGGTCCCCCAACTATTTCTTCGGAAGACAAGCAGGTGGTTGACTTATGCGAGAAGTTGGGGCTGGTGAATATTTGGCGATGTCTTCACCCTACCAGCAGGGACTTCACCTTTTTCGCAAATCCACATAAATGTCACATGAGGATTGATCGCTTTCTGGCTCCCTCGGCTCTTCTGGATTCGATTATGGGTTGTAAAATTGGGAATATAGCTATCTCTCATCACACGGCAGTAGATTTGGAGATAAAGACCCAGGGTGAAGGGCTAGGTTTGCAGCACCGGCATTTGGGCCCTTTTCTCCTTAAGGATTACAAATTCGAGCAATGCTTTTTGAAGGAGTTTCAGGAATTCTTGACTATCCACTCAGGCATGGCTAGTAGTCCGTCCATGCTACGGAAGACTGCTAAGGCCTTTGCTAGGGGATTAGGTATTTCCTATTTGGCCAGCCAGAAATGACAGAAGGCGGAACAGCAGCGTCTACTTGAGATGCAGTTGAAAGCTGCGGAGGCAGCACATTTTGCGCTGCCTTTGGTCACTAACCTACAGCAGATCACCGCCCTTTGGGCTGCCTTGAATTCAATACCGGCACAAAACGGAAAGAAAGAACTTGCTTTTCCCAAAGAAAGACTGTTCGAATATGGGGAAAGCCAGGGAAGTATTTAACATATCTGACTCGGAAAAAGCGTGCTCCCCAATCCATTCCTACAATCAGAGACAGCACTGAGGTCCTCACATCCGATGCTAAAAAGATTAATGGGGCTTTTTAGTGCTTTTACTTTGAATTGTATCGGTCTGAAGGTTGCGAGGACAGGATGGCTAAAATGGAGACCTTTTTAAGAACCTTGTCCTCCCAGGGGTAACCTTGGAACAGGCCGCTTTCCTTAATAGCCCCTTGACAGTTCGGGAAATGCAGAAGGCCGCAAGGCAACTTCAGAGTGTGAAAGCGCCAGGCCTTGATGGTCTTCCGGGTGAATTTATAAGGAGTTTAAGGGATTCTGTGAGGGCCGATGTTTAGAGATGTCCAATCACTCCTATATGCATGAATGCCTATCACCATTTTTGAGAGAAGCTAATATTTCCTTAATTCTTAAGAAGGGGAAGGTTCCTGAGGATTGTGCCTCATACAAGCCCATCTCCCTATTAAATTCAGATTGCGAGATTCTGTCCATGATCCTGGCGCTGAGATTGGAAATGGTGTTGCCTCATATTATTAAAAACGACCAGACAGGCTTTATAAAGGGCTGTAGGTCCTCTCATAATATTAGAAGGTTGCTGAATGTGGTCCAAGTTTGTCAGCAACGATCAATTCAGAGGTTGGTGATTTCCCTAGGTGGAGTGAAAGCATTCGACTGGGTGGAATGGACGCATTTTTTTACGTCTTAGAACAGTTTGGGTTCGGTGCAGTCTTCGCGAGATGGGTGGAGTTTTTATATTGCCACCCTCTGGCCGCGGTCATCACCAATGGGGAGAAGTCTGGGAATTTTAGGATTGGTCGGGGTAGTTGGCATGGTTGCCCCCGCTCACCGTTGTTGTTTACGGTGGTGATAGAGCCGCTGGCAGAGGCCATTCGTCAGAACGTCCACATAACTGCTTCGGAAGTGGGATCGAGGGCACACAAGATTACACTGTATGTGGATGATGTCCTTCGGTTTCTATCGAACCCGATGACCTCTGTACCTCATTCGATACAATGTATCAATTCATTTGGGGCTATTTCGGGATATAAGACTAACTTTGCAAAATCGGAGGATATGCCTTTGGGGAACCTTAAGGATGTGCCAGAAGTTGAAGGTGGCCCTAAGTTCCCTTTTAAGTGGTCACGGGCAGATTTCCGGTACCTAGGCATTTTTATTACCCCCAAGTTTGATCTGTTGTTCCGGACTAACTTGGTTCACTTGCTCGACAATATCAGGCGAGATCTTCAGAGATTTGAGGCTCTTCCAATTTCATGGCCAAGCCGAATATCTCTCATTATGATCAATGTTCTTCCTTGTTTGCTTTATACCTTGTGTATGCTCCCTATATTTTTTCCCAGGTCAACGTTGTGGAAACTTATGGGGTGGTTTGGTTCATTTGTCTGGTATCATGGGCGGCTCCTCATCAAACTTACTAACTTGCAGTTGCTACGTGGAGGGGGAGGAGTTGATTTCCCAGACATTAGAAGGGATCAATGAAGTTCTCTGCTGTCCTGCGTCTGCGAATGGATAGGTAACGATCCAAACTCAATATGGCTGGATATTGAGGCCTCCCAAGCAAATTGCCCTCTTATGAATCCATTCATCATGGATAGGATGAGGACAGTTATGAACCACTCCGGAACTCCATTGCCATTATTACTGTCAGGGCTTGGAGGGCAATGCATCAGAGTGATCTATGACTTCGCCATTTACACCTATACTTGGCGTGCCAGGGTTCCGACTTGGGATGATGAAGTCAGGGTTCGAAGTATGGGCAGCGAGAGGAGTTTCTAGTTTGGAAGACTTGTTTGAGGGGGAGGTTATGATGTCTTTTGAGCAACTGAGCTGCAAATACGGGTTGCCCAGCAGAGACTTTTACGTTTTTTTCAGGTTAGGAATTTCATCCGGAAGAAGACTATGCTTCTCATTAACCCTATAAGCCCGATCAGAGAGTTTGTTGCTACATTCCACAAGCACCCTTTCGGTTAGTGCCCTCTATCATCTGCTGGGTGGCAGGGCCTGGCAGGATATTAACCGGTTATGTGAGGTCTGGGAGGAAGAGGGAGGAGTGCAGATCTCTTCTGAAACATGGGAGAACATATGGGAGAATAGTCAAGAGATCTCAAATAGGACATGTGCTGCACAGTTAAAAGTTCTGCACAGGGCTCATCTGACACCAGAACATCTAGCAAAGTTTAAAAAAGGAGCATCTTCAGTTTCCGCCAAATGTAAAATAAGTCTAAGTACTTTTACCCATTGCTTGTGGACATGCCATAGGCTTTGTGTTTACTTGAGCTTGTGGCCGGACAGATAGGGAGGGCATTGAGGACTGAAGTCAAACTAGACCTGATATCTCTCCTCTTAGGTCTACCGAATTTACCATCTTTAGACGGGCATGGGAAGAAACTATTTAATATTCTTGCATACTGCATAAAATTCCAATGAATTGGGTGTCTGAGAACCAACCGGGCTTGCTGGGATGGCAGAAATAAATTATGGAGGACATTCACTTGGACTTTTTTGACAAACATGGTGCAGCACACAACAGACCATTTTTATAAGGCATGGCAGCACTACTTGAGTTATTTGGAAACCGATTTGCCAGGTGTCTAAACTATGGTGTTTGTTTAACCAGAATGGTTAGATTTGTTAAGCCCTGGGCCCTGAAGGAGAGTCTCCTGAGTTACTACGGATATATACACAATGCTCCTGTACCTCTGTTTGGGAGCTTTGTGCCGAGCATAACTGTTTTGTATTTTGTGATTTTTTTTTTCTTTTCGATTGGTGTTACTTTGCACAGTGTTAAAGTTTGTTTTATATTAGAGGGTAGGTTAATAGTTAGGAGACAATTGTTGTATTGTAATTTGTGTTTTTTTTCTCTTTATTATACTGATAATTGTTATTGATTGCATTTTACAATAAGTTCATATGTTTGTAAGGTTGAAAAATTGCTAATAAATATATTTACCAAGATAAAGGAAAGATCTTGCCGGAGTTATGCTGAAAGATATTTGAATTTTGGAGAGACTAGAATATGTCACTTGCCAGTGATATTAGGAGCAGGAAGGTAATACAGAAAAAATCAACCTGGCCAAAGAGCTGGTAGGGGAGACAGCACATCTGCTCGAATTTGAATCTATTTTGTTTGACAGATATTTCCAGGGCACTACATGACAGAAAACAGGAAGAGATAATGGATGATTGTGTACTGTGTCTTTCACAGGACCAGCTTGTTTCTCCAGGCACTGAAAGTCTTTATTGGGGTCAGAGAACCTCAGAATTAATACAGAACAGACGGAGGCAATTCAGCCCGTTGTACATCCACAAACTCTGCAACTGTACTATCTGAAAGCAGAGAGTTATTTGAGACAGACTGAGAGAGAGAGAGAGGGAGAGAGAGAGAATGACACAAAAAGAAAGAATGTGAAGGGAGATCAACAGAGCGGATTGAAAGTGGAGCGACAGACTGAGTAAGAGGAACGGGTGTTAGACGAGAGTGAAGCTGGATAGATCAGGATACAGCATGAGAAAAATAGTCAGAAGATGGAAATATTATTTAGAAATTCCCCTGGACTGCAAACCCTTTGTCTGGTGCCATACCCTGTGAGCACTGTGCTGATACTGGCTGTCTTCCCAGATCATTTATCACCAGTAACATCACAGAGCTGGGTTGCTGACAGTGAAACAGAATACAATCGACCAATCGATTGGTTCCAGGGAGAAGGTGGATTAACTTAAATAGACTGGGCGAACAGCAGCAGGAACTGCTAACACCCCGAGATACTGTGTGTGGGAGTGGACCAAAGAATCTCAGTGAGGGAGATCACTGACATAGGGGAACTCAGCATCTCCGCTGTGGGTCAAATAATGATTGATAAAGTTTGCACAACACGTCCATGGTTTTGTAATTCACATTTCAATTTATATAGCTCAAGGTCATGAGTGTATTTTAACAATCTTATCTGTTTGTATTTTCCAGATTTTGAACTGTACGAAAAGTCACTTTGTCCCTGTATTTTGTGTTGCATAAGCATATAAAATATTACTGGGGAAGAAGGGACCTGTTCTGATGGGATGGTCTTCATCTGAACAGTGCTGGGACCAGAGTCCGAGCAAATCACATAATTAGGGCTGCGGACAGATCTTTCAACTTTTTTTGGTTTTGGGTGGGGTTTCAGTTATCAGGGAAATTAGAAAACTCGAATTAAAGGACGACGGAACAGTGCAGAACGCAGGAGGGGTTATTAAAACCTGTAGCACAGGCACAAATAGGACAGAGTGTATTGGAAGTGTAAGCAATCAAACTTCAAGCACACAGGACAGACAAATGACACTGAGAGGAGGAACGGTTAATACAGGACTGAGAGTGTTATATCTGAATGCATGCCGTATAAGAAACCAGGTAAATGAGCTTGTGGTAGAGATTGAAATTGTCAGAGGCGTGCTGCAAGGGGATCAGGACTGACAGCTGAATATTCAAGGGCATACATCCTATCGAAAAGACAGGTGGCGTGGGGAGAGCGGTTGCCATATTAGTAAGAATGAAAATAAATCAGTCATAAGAATTCTGGTCTCGTTGCTTTTGGAAGGATGTTGTGAAACGTGAAAGGATTCAGAAAATATTTACAAGGATGTTACCAGGATTGGAATACTTCAGCTACAGGGAGAAGTTGAACAAGCTGGGGCTGTTTTCACTGGAGCATCAGAGGCTGACGAGTGACCTTATCGCGGTTTAGAAAATCACAAGGGGCACCCTTTTCCCTGGGGTGTGTGAGAACTAGAGGGTATAGGTTTACATTGAGAAGGGAACGATTTAAAAGGGACCAAAGGAGCAAGTTTTTTCATGCACAGGGTGGTGTGTGTATGGAAACAATTTGGTAGGAAGTGGTAGACATTGGTTCCATTCGAACATTCAAAAGGCATCTGGATGAGTATGTAAATAGGAGGGGTATGAAGGATATAGTCCAAATGCTGACAAATGGGACTAGATAAGGTTGGGATATCTGGTCGGCATGGACGAATTCGACCGAAGAATCTGTTTCCATGCTGTACATCTCTCTGACTGTATGACTTTAAGTAGGGTCAGATGGCACAAAATCAGAGTGGGTAGAATTGAGTATCACCAAAGATTGAAAAAGCAAGCATAGTTGGCGTTATGTTCATGATTCTGAAAAGTAGTCAGGAGCTGCGGCACAATACACACCAGGAGATAGAAAAGATGGGTAAAAAAAGCAAAGTACAGTAGTCATGGGCGATTTCAATACATGGGGGGACTGGGAAAATCAGCTTGGTAGTGTTTTTGCAAGAAAAATAATTTGTGGAATATCTTCAATCGGGTTTTTTGGAGCAGCTTGTGTTGGAGCCCACTCAGGAACAGGCAATGCTGGATTTAGTTTTAAGGCAGACTATTTAATAGAACTTAAGGTTAAGGAACACACAGGAAGCAGTGATCATAATATGTTTGAATATATTCTGCAATTTGAGGTATTTCAGCTGAATAAAGGCAAGTGCAGAGGCATGAGGGAGGAGCTGGGTAGAATTGACTGGGAGAAGGGCCGAGCATGAAAAACAGTGGAACAGCAATGACAGGAGTATCTGGGAGTAATTTAGGAGACATGACAGAGATTTTTCCCAAGATAAAAAAGAAGCATGGTGCGGGGTTGGGGGTGGGTGGCGGGGAGGAGTGGGGGGAGGGGGGAGGGTGGGGGGCGGGGGTGTGGAGGTTGGGGTGAAGCGACCATGGCTGATTAGGTTAAAAAATCACACAACACCAGGTTATAGTCCAACAGGTTTAATTGGAGGCACACTAGCTTTCGGAGCTCCACTCCTTCATTGGTGTTTGTGTCAGCAGTCAGGGACAGAATCAAAGCAAAAGAGCAAGCATATAATGTGAGGAAGGGCAGAGGAAAACCAGACAATTTGGAAGCTCACAAAGACCAACAAAATAATACATATGGAAAGGGGAGATTTAATATGAGGGTAAGCTTGCCAATTAAATCAAGGAAAATTGTAAGATTTTCTTTAGATTTATAAAGGGCAAACGCGAGACAAAAGTGAACATTGAGCTGCTGGAAAATGGCACTGGACAGACAGTAGTTGGGAAGAAAGAAATTGCTGAGGACATAAATAATTTCCCAAAAATTCAAGAGTGTGAAGGGCCAAAGCTCAGTACGTCACCCATCTCCAAGGGAAACAGGGTAGAAAAGCTAAATGGGCTGAGATGGATAGATCACCTGGACCAGAAGGACTAAACCATAGAGTTCTAAGGGAGAAAGCTCAGAGGCAGTGGAGACGTTAGTGGTGATCTTTCATGAATCATTAGAATCAGGGAATGTCCCAGAGGACTAGAATAGCACTAACATAAAATCCTTGTTTAAAAAGGGAATAAGGCAGAAGACGGAAAATTACAGACCAAACAGCCTAACCTCAGTCGTTCTTAGGATCCTGGAACTGATCGGGAAGGATGAGATTTCTGAATATTTGGATGTGTATGGTAGTATATGGCAAAGTCAGCATGGTTTCATCAAGGGGGGATCATGCTTGACACATCTGCTAGAACCTGTTGAGGAATTAACGAGCAGCATAGAACAAGGAAAGCCAATGGATGTTATTACCCGGACCTCATGAAGGCCTTTGACAAGTGCCACACAGAAGGCTATTGATTATGATAAGGGCCCATGGTGACAGAGGCAAGGTGCTAGCATGGATAGAAGCTTGACTGCTTGGCAAAAAGCAGGTAATGGGAATAAAATGGTCCTTCTCAGGATGGCAGTCGGTGACAACATGTGTTCTGCAAGACTCAGTGTTGGGTCAACTTTTCACGTTTTACTTTAATGATCTAGATGACAGAACGGAGGGCATTCTGGCTACGTTTGCAGACATTATAAAGATATGAAGAGGGACAAGTAGCACTGAGGAGGCAGGCAAGCTGCAGAAGGATTTGGACAGGTTAGGAGATGGGCAAAGCAGTGGCAGTTGGAGTAAAACATGGGCTAGTATGAGGTCATGCACTCTGGTACGAAGAATAAAGGCACGGGCTATTTTCTAAATGGGGAGAAAATTCAGATGTCTGAAATGCAAAAAGTCTTGGGAATCCAAGTACAGGCGTCTCTCAAGGTAAACTTGCAAGTTGAGTCAGTAGTTAGGAAGGCATATACAATGAAGGGATTTGTTTTGAGAGGAATTGAATATAAAAGCAGTGATGTACTTACAAGGCACTAAAAAGCTCTGAGCTCACATTTAGATTATTGTGTGCAGTTTTGGGCCCTATAGCTCAGCAGATATGTACTGGCCCTGGAGCGTGTTCCGAGAATGTTCACTAGAATGCTCCCAGGAATGAAAAGCTTAACATATGAGGAACGTTTGAGGGCCTGGGTCGATATTCGATGGGTTTAGAAGAATGAGGGGGTTCTAACTCAAACTTACAAAACACTGAATGACCTGGACAGAGTGGATTTTGGGAAATGTGTCCATTGTTAGTAAACACTAGGATCCGAGGCACAGACATAGACCACAGCGAAGACCTTTTAAAACAGAGAGAACGAGTAACTTCTTCAGCCAGAGCATTGTGAGTCTATGCAATTCACTGCCACAGACGGCTGCGGAGGCCAGGACATTGAGTATGTTTAAGCCTGCGTAGGATAGGTTCTCGATTGTAAAGTGGATCAAGGGGTATGGGGAGAATGGGTTTGAGAAATTCATCAGCTTTGATTGATGCTGGAACAGACTGGATGTGTTGAATGGCCAAGTTATGTCTTGTGGTCTTACGGACTTTAGTAATATTAGCTCTCCTCAGTCCTCATTGTAGATTTATACGTGAATCTCTTCCTCAAATGATTTATGACGAGAAACGTTCTAATACTGATGAATGGGCTAAGTCATGTTCTCTCACTCTTGTCTCAGCAGCCATGTCCCCCAATTCCGTCTGTTTTCTGTATCCTCCCCCATGCCATAATCACATTGCAATTGAAGTCCAGTAAGTGGCACTTCATCACAGTTGGTTGGCATTAATAAATCAACAGCATGACCCTCACCTGTCCTCTCTGATCTTGGAGCAACAATCTGAATTGCATTTGTCAGGGACAATTCTCTGTTAACATATCCATGCCGTTTGTCTATTATAACCCTATGTTGATGTAGGCACATTTTCCTATCAGATGATCAACTATAAAAGTTCTGTCAATATTTTATTTATATTGTAATGACTGATCGCTAGTTCCAGACTGCATGTTGCCAATTATAAACAGAGAAACTCAATTATGTTCTGACAATCCTCTGTCATTACTCCCACATCCAATTCAGATTGAATGATAACACACAATCAATATACCGTCTCCAATATTCCTTCCCTCAGTCATCCTTACATGTCCCATTCCGAATGTGTAACTTTTATACGTTATTTTGAAATTTAATAATAACTGTATTGAATTGAAAGGGTTAACTGGAGCTATTTGTTCATCGACTTTGATTAATATTTGTCGCTATGAATCCTAAATGTGTCACTGGAGGATTAGCCTCTTCTTCAAATAAGGACTGTTTTCGATGTGATAGCCCATTGTATTAGCAGGACCATCACCGACAGCACGAACAGGGATCAGCAGCTCCAGAGAGAGGGGAAGGAGAGATCATAATCTGAGAAGAATAGACTGGAACGTTCCAACAACAGATCAGAATCTGAGAACGTTTGACTGGAATATTCCAACAATGGACAGGAGTTTATGCTTTGGTCTTTACTACCTTTCTCAGCCTTGGATATCATTAGCATCACGGATCGAAGATATCCTTTGGATTATACAAGGTGGTTACTATCCCATCCTCGCTATAGTCGGTGTTCCTAGTAAGTCATTCTCTTAGTGTATTAAACCGGGTTGAACTGTGTTTCTGCTCATGTTAGGTAAATTTTGGAAAAGGTGAAATCAGTGTCTTCACTTACAATCAAAAAATCCCTTCGTGATAAATTCGATAAAGCAAATTACTATTTATAAATTGCTCACTGATATGCGAGAAAGAATGGGACTGTTCTCAAACTCCATAATCCTTATAGCCCTGCACAGATCTACATTTCCATATCCTCCCCACTCATTAATCCTGCCCAGTACCACCATTGCGATGCACCGGTCTTCTCGTCAGCCTCAGTGCAACTTCTGAAAAAACTTCTTTATTTGTGTCACTATGGAATCTGGATTCACCTGTTTACAGTCCCTTCTAACCACATGTCCTTGACAAGATAATTGTACTTGAGATGTTTAACTTGTTCTCTCCATAGAATCTGTCAGACAGGAAGATAGTGCATGGTAGTCAAGTGATTGACTCTTAATGTAGAGGCACAGAATAATAATCTGTTGATGTCTCATGAATCAAAATGATGCAATTTAAAATAAATCATCATCATTTATAATAAACAGAAGCCCATTTGCTTGCGTCATGTCCTTTAGAGAAGGCAATGGGTTATCCTTCCTTGGTCAGGTCTCTGTGTAACTGCAAACCCATAGCAATGTGATTTACTCTTTCCTGTCTAGTGGAACAGATGAACCAGATTCTCAGTTCAAGATAGGGATAACATGCTGGTCTGACCAGGGCTTCATATACTTCGTGAAAAAGAACATAAGTAAAGGTAACTCCCTTCTGTTTCTGTTTCCCATATTCCTACTGCTCATTTTCATCAGGTAGACAGCTATTCCTTATTTTAGGTGTATTTCATCATATTGAGTTTGTCCCTGAGAGTGATGTACACCTCGATAGGCACCTCTGATGTTGGTTTTATTGACATACAGATGTAAGGAAGTTGTACATTTCGCATCAGTGGCAGTGTATAGAGAATGGTGTTTTTTAACGCCATAAGAAAGAAATGGAGACGGCGAAGTGAGGGAAAGTAATTATTGTGATAATCCCTGAGTGTTGTTGAGGCATTAGTTAGAATATTGTGCACAGATTTTCTCTCCTTTATAAGGAATGATCTCCTTACCACAGAGAGAGTGCAAAGAGTTCCACCAAACTAATCCCTGGGATGATGGTACCTTGAAGAGTGAGTGAAGATTAATCTGTCGCTGTGAGAGAATAAGATGGGATTGCATTGAACCTTCAGGGGGATGGACAATCACACATGATGTTCTAAACAGACACTGATACGGTGATACATCCCATGGCTTCTTGTTTGTTACTGAGTTATGAAATTCTAGATACTTTTAGTACCTCAGAGAACTTCCACCCAACCACCCCCACTCCCCATATCAATGAGAGAGCAGGAAATCCAGACTTTGAATAAAAAACACCGCAAATTAATCCAGTACATTTGGTGTGTGATCCTGCACTGAACGTCATGTTATCCACAATCCCAACATCAGCCACAATACCTTCAAACTAAAACAGTTAGCTATTCCCACCAGCTTCCGATCCCCACGGAGAACATGGGTCTGCCTTTTCGGAGATGGAAGATGTCCCTTGAGACTTGACATAAAACATCTGGGTTCCCTCCTCACTGCCAGCAAACCACGTTAAAGTAGCACATGCACCACAGACAATGGAGCCACGATGAACATTAGGATCTGCTCCTGTGATTTGTCATGTTGGAGTATCAGTGACATCTTCCTGTTCCTGTATAAGCCTTTGCGAGGCTGAATGGCCTCTTCCTGGTCACGTCAAACAGTTTAGAGAGACTGTTTGGGCTCCACCTGTTCCTGTTTATCAGTTCGATGTGCTGACCAGACCCTCCTCTTCCTATGTAACAGGCACGAGTATTGAATGTACTGCGACTCTTCCCGTTCAGTAGTTTTGATGGGCTGAATGCTAGCTCATATTCGTTTGAAACCGGCTTGAGATGCTGAATGAGCTCCCCAGTTAACTGTGGAAATGTGCAGTGTCCGGCCATTTTGTCACATGAATGTTACGGACACTTTAACAGCACGGCCTGAATGAAGTCCAGGTCTTGCTGCACGTAGACACAGACTGCTTCAGGAGCTGAGGGGAGGGGGGGGGGTGATGTTGTGAACATTGTGTGATCTTCAGAGATCATCCCCATTTCTGATGTTACAATGGGGAAGGACAGTGATGACGCAGCTGAAGACGATTGTATCGAGTAAGCTACCCTGAGGATCTCCTGCAGGGATGTCGCGGGACTGAGAGGATGATTTTCCACCAACCACGAAACATCTTCCTCTCTGCGATGGCTGACCCCAACCAGGGGAGAGATTGTGGCTGATTCCTATTAAATGTAATTTAGTTAACGTTCCGGAGTCAACTCTGGCCTTGATATTAGGGTCTGTCTTGGGAGCGGAACCTTCTCACAGAGGATTGTGAATGTCAGGAATTATCTGGTACATAGAGTTCGGGGAGCTAGATCACTGAAAGGATTTGTAGAGGAGGTAGGTGGGTGTTGTGGTTCCGTTCGCCGAGCTGGAAGTTTTTGTTGCAAACGTTTCTTCCTCTGGCTAGGCGACATCATCAGTGCTCTGGAGCCTCCTGCGAAGCGCTTCTTTTGATGTTTCTTCCGGTATTTATAGTGGTCTGTCCTTGCCGCTTCGGGTGTCAGTTTCAGCTGTCCGCTGTAGTGGTTGGTATATTGGGTCCAGGTCGATGTGTCTGTTGATGGAGTTTGTGGATGAATGCCATGCCTCTAGGATTCCCTGGCTCTTCTCTGTCTGGCTTGCCCTATGATAGTACTGTTTTCCCAGTCGAATTCATGTTGTTTGTTGTCTGAGTGTGTGGCTACTAGGGATAGCTGGTCGTGTCATTTCGTGGCTAGTTGATGTTCATGTATGCGGATTGTTAGCTGTCTTCCTGTTTGTCCTATATGGTGTTTTGTGCAGTCCTTTCATGGTATTTTGTACACTAAATTAGTTTGGCTCATGTTGGGTATCGGCTCCTTTGTTCTAGTAAGTTGTTGTCTGAGCGTGGCTGTTGGTTTGGTGCCGTTATGAGTCCTAAGGGTCGCAGTAGTCTGGCTGTCAGTTCCGAAACGCTCCTGATGTATGGTAGTGTGGCTAGTCCTTTGTTTGTGGCATGTCCTAAGAGATAGACCACGGAACGAGGTCAAACCGAGTCTTCACTGCTCCTGAGGATGAGGACCCTACAGATAGTACAACACTAAAGTGTAATAGGGTGACCTTATTTCAGTGTGAGACCCGTTATATTAAACTGTGTTAACCTAACATGACATCGCCACCTCTTTTGAAACAACAAGGACAGAATCATTAGGATTAGACATAAACCATTCAGCCCTCTAAACCTGTCCAATAGGACTACTGACCCTTTTCAATCAAATATGTATTAAAACTCATTCTCTGTCCCAGGAAGAGAATAACTGATAGCATGACACCACACGAGCATTAAAAACGCAGAATTAGGCCATTCGGCCAATCGACTCTGAATGCCATTTAATACTGGCTTAGAGGTTTCTCAACATCATTCTCCTGCCTACTCTCTGTAACTCTTGACATGCTTATTCATCAAAGACTTATCTATCTCTGCCTTATAAGCACTCGTATCTGTGTCTGTGTGCTTCCATATGTGTACTTGTGTGTGCTTGTTCATGTGTCTGTGTATTTGTGAATTTATGTGCTGACATCGGTTCATCTGTGTATTAGCCTGTACGTTTTACTTGTGCTTGTGCCTATTTGTGTGCGACTGTCTATGTCTCCGTATGCCACTAGTTGTGTGCGGTTCTATCTTCCTATAAGTACTGTGAGTGTCAATATATTAGCGTGTTCACGTGTGTCTCTGAATATTTTTGTGTTTGTATCTCTCTGCAATGAGATATTTGTTGTTTTAGGAGGGAGAAAATTGTGAGAACAGACAGAGTGATTAAAGTGCGAATTGCCCTTCACTGAACATTTTTTTTACACAGTTGGGAGGGATATGGATGCCACGCAATCCCCATACGACACGTCCCAGTCCGCTCCGGCTCGTACCAGGGTCCTCCTTACATGGCGCTGGGGGTGGGGAGGGTGGAGAATGGGTCAGATATCGGGTGCTCTACCACGTGGCTTGGTCCTTTCCTCCTATTACAGTCCGTTTCTCCTGGAATGGGAGAACGGCGGGGAGGAGTGATGGTGGGGGGGTGTGGCCCTGCTGTTAGTGCTGGTGTAGGTGGAGGGGGGAGGGGGAATGGTGAGGTTTCCGGAGGGAGTCAGTCCACAGTGTTGTATCCATGCAGTGTTATTAGTGGTGGGTGTATAGTGGAGGGAAAGAGATCGCGCGGGTTGGGGGTGGCATGGAAAAGATGCTGAATTCAATAGTGAGAGTGGTAGTGCGTGAGCCTTATTTGGAGATAGAGTGTGAGCCTTGTTAGGGGGTAGGTGCTATAACAGGTAGTGAGTGTAAGGGAGCAGAGAGAGTACGGTAACAGTTAACCTGACAGAGTTGGGAGGATATCGATACTTGTCCTGTGATGCTGGTCATTACTTCAGATCATGTCAGCGTCGAGGTGAACCTCCCCGAATGTCTTGTCCAAGTCTATTACTAATAACGCCACTGACCCAATCCCTCAGAATCCACAGAATCAGTTTGGGTGGATCTTACAAATAGGAAGGAGAAGCAAGCATTGGTGTATTATGTATCTAAACCAATGCTCTCGTGCAAATTCTGTGCATTGTATACTCTGGAAATTAGAGATGCAAACATTGTGGGTGCTGCAGTATTATTGAATGATCTTAAATTGCATCTAAATTGCGTTACCTAAGCGACTGCTAATGTTGTGAAAAATAAATTCCATTAGCGTAAAACAGGTTGGTTGAAGAGTATGTTGTCACTCTAACAAGAGAGGAGGTTATTTTTGATTTGGTGTTGTGTGGTCAGAAGGACTCATTAGTAACCTTGATCTGAGGACTAGAGACGTTATATGTTGTATTTTACACGGCGCTTGCATACAATATCGAATGTTTGAGCGTGAAGTGGTAGACACGCAATGGTTGTTAGAGTCATAGAACCATGGAGCCCTGTAGCTTGGACACAGGCCCTTTGGACCAAAGTGGTCCGTGCCGACCAAAATGTCCATCCTGCTCATTCCATTTCGCTGTCCTTGCTCCTTATTCTTCTAAATCTTTCCTATCCGCGTATTTGTCTAAAAGCCTTTTGAACGTTGTTAATGCACGTGGCCCAACCAAACCGCTGTCTGCTAATTCCATATGTGCACCAACCTCTGCGTAAAAAAAGTTGGCGCTCAGATCCAATTTGTTCTTTCACCTCTAACCTGATGTCCTCCAGCCCTTGATTCCCAAAACTGGGAACAAGAATGAGTGCATTCACCTTATCCACGCATCTCATGATCTGATACATTTCTATAACGATTTCCCTTCAGTTTCTTACACTCAAAGGAAAATACTCTTGCCGGTTCAAAACTCTCCCTACAACTCAGACCATTGAGTACTGGCAACATCCTTGTAAATTTCTTCTGTCCTCTTTCCAGTTTAATCACATCCTTCCTCTGACAAAGTGAACAAAACCGAACACAATACTCTAAGTGCATGCCTCACCAGCCTCCTGTCAAACTGCAATATAACCCACCAACTTCTGTACTCCAATGTCCTGACTGATGAAGGTCAGTGTGCCAAAAGCCTTTTTCACTGCACTGTCACATGCAACTACTTTCAGAGAACCACTGAATCTCAGCTCCATGGTCCCCTCTGTTCCTCTACACTCCTTCAGAGTCTAACATTCACCACGAAATGCCAACCTGGATTTGACATTCCAAATTGCAACGCCCCACATATATCTACATTAATCTCCATTTGCCATTTCTCGGCCCACATCCTCAGCTGATAAAGGTCTACTGCAATTTTCTGATAACCTTTCTCACTGTTCACAGTGCCTATTTTATTTTCATCAGCCTAATTACTAATCATGCTTTGCACATACTCATCCAAACCATTGATAGAGTAACAAACAGTAATAGGCCCAGCACCGAGCCCTGAGACACTTCACTCGTCACAGGCCTCCAGTCAACAAGCATCCTTCCAGTATTTGCTTCTGCTTTCTTTCCATCAACCCATTGAGTGTCCAATTTGCCAGATCCCCTGAATTCCATGCATCGAACCTTTCAGAGCAGCTTATC